>NW_023416346.1:130130851-130331158 GCF_014108235.1 Myotis myotis | reverse complement strand
TGTGGCGAAAAAACCCATCTTCCTTGTGGCGGAATGCATCTTCTTGTGGGGGGAGGGAAAGCAACTTCCTGTGGTGGAAGGATGAAATGCATTTCCGTGGGGGGAACACTCTTCCTGTGGGGGAAATGCACCTTCCTCTGGGGGCAAAAAACCTTACTTCCTGTTGCGGAAACCGTTCTTCCTGTGGGGAAAACGGCACCTTCCTGTAGGGAAACCTATCTTCCTGTGGGAAACCCATCTTCCTGTGGAGGATTGCATCTTCCAGTAGAGAACCCTTCTTCCTATGGGGGAAATACAACTTCCTGTGGGGAAAATGTGCTTTATGTAGGGGGGAATCATTCTTCCTGTTGGGAAAACGCAACTTCCTGTGGGGAAAGGCTTCTTCCTGTGGGGAAACCCATCTTCCTGTGGAGGATTGCATCTTCCTGTGGGGGAAATGCAACTCCCTGTGGGGAAATGCACCTTCCTGTGAGGGAAACGCGGCTTCCTGTGGGGAAACCCATCTTCTTGTGGCAAAACCCATCGGCCTGTGGAGGAATGCATCTTCCTGTGGGGGAAATGCAACTTCCTGTGGGGAAAGGCTCTTTCCTGTGGGGAAACCCATCTTCCTGTGGAGGATTGCATCTTCCTGTGGGGGAAATGCAACTTCTTGTGGGGAAATGCACCTTCCTGTGAGGGACACCCATCTTTCTGTGGACAACCCTTCTTCCTGTGGGGGAAACACAACTTCCTGTGGGCAAAATGTACTTTCCTGTGGCGGAATCCTTCTTTCTATAGGGGAAACGCACCTTCCTGAGGTTTGAATGCACTTTTTGTGGGGAATCCCTCCTTCCCATGGGGGAAAGGCACCTTCCTATAGGGAAACCTATCTTCCTGTGGGTAAACCCATCTTCCTGTGCTGAAATACATCTTCCTATGGGAGAATACTTTTTCCTATGGGGGAAACGCAACTTCCTTTGGGGGGTAAAACATTTTTCTGTAGGGGAACCCTCCTTCCTGTGGGGGATTTGCACCTTCCTGTGTGGAACACATTCTCCTGTGGGGGAACTGCTCTTCCCGTGGAGGAAAGGCACCTTCCTCTAGGGGAACCCTACTTCCTGTGGGGAACCGTTCTTTCTGTGGGGAAAACGCACCTTCCTGTAGGGAAACTTATCTTCCTGTGGGGAACACATCATCCTGTGTAGGAATGCATATTCCAGTGGAGAACCCATCTTTTTATTGGGGAAATACAGCTGCCTGTGGGGAAAATATACTTTATGTGGTGGGAAACCTTCTTCCTATGGGGGAAACGCCACTCCCTGTGGAGGAAATGCACCTTGCTGTGGGGAAAGGCAGCTTCCTTTGGGGTAAAGGCACCTTCCAGTGGGGGAAACGCACGTTCCTGGAGGGAAACCCATCTTCCTGTGGAGGAATGCATCTTCCTGTGAGGAAATACACCTTCCTGTGCGGGAAAGGCACCTTCCAGTGGGAAGCAGATCTTCCTGTGGGGAAACCCATCTTCCTGTGGAGGAATGCATGTTCCAGTGGGAGAATTCTTCTTCCTTTGTGGGAAACGCAACTTCCTGTGGAGAATCCTTCTTCCTGTGGTGGAAACACAACTTCCTGTGGGCAAAATGTACTTTCCTGTGGGGGAATCCTTCTTTCTATAGGGGAAACGCACCTTCTTGAGTTTCGAATGCACTTTCCTGTGGGGGATACCTCCTTCCCATGGGGGAAAGGCACCTTCCTGTAATGAAACCTATCTTCCTGTGGGGTAACCCATCTTCCTGTGCTGAAATACATGTTCCTATGGGAGAATACTCTTTCCTATGGGGGAAACGCAAGCACTTATGGGGGTAATACACTTTCCTGTGGGGGAACCCTCCTTTCTGTGTGGGAGACGCACCTTCTTGTGGAACACATTTTCCTATGGGGGAACCGCTCTTCCTGAGGGGAAACGGACCTTCCTCTGGGGATACCCTACTTCCTATGGGAGAGCCATTCTTCCTGTGTTGAAGACGCACCTTCCGGTAGGGTCATCTACCTTCCTGTGGAGGAATGCATGTTATTGTGGGGGTAACGCACCTTCCTGTGGGGAAATGCACCTTCCTGTGAGGGAAAGGCACCTTCCTGTGGGGAAACCCATCTTCCTTTGCGGAAACGCATCTTCCTGTGGAGGAATGCATCTTCTTGTGGGGGAATAGCAACTTCCTGTGGGGGAAATGCATTTTCCTGTGGGGGAACCACTCTTCCTGTGGGGGAAATGCACCTTCCTCTGGGGCAACCGTACTTCCTGTCGCGGAACCGTTCTTCCTGTGGGGAAAACGCACCTTCCTGTAGGGAAACCTATCTTCCTGTGGGGAACCCATCATCCTGTGGAGGTTTGCATATTCCAGTGGAGATCCCTTCTTCCTATGGGGGAAATACAACTTCCTGTGGGGAAAATGTGCTTTATGTGGGGGGGAATCATTCTCCCTGTGGTGGAAACGCAACTTCCTGTGGGGGAAAGACTCCTTCCTGTGGGGAAACCCATCTTCCTGTGGAGGATTGCATCTTCCTGCGGGGGAAATGCAACTTCTTGTGGGGAAATGCACCTTCCTGTGGGAAAACCCATCTTCCTGTGGGGAAACCCATCTACCTTTTGAGGAATGCATCTCCCTGTGGAGGAATGCATCTTCCGGTGGGGGAAATGCAACTTCTTGTGGGGAAATGCACCTTCCTGTGAGCGAAAGTCACCTTCCTTTGGGGAAACCCATCTTCCTGTGGCGAAACCCAAAGGCCTGTGGAGGAATGCATCTTCCTGTGGGGGAAATGCAACTTCCTGTGGGGAAGTGTACCTTCCTGTGAGGGAAACCCATCTTCCTGTGGAGAACCCTTCTTCCTGTGGGGGAAACACAACTTCCTGTGGGCAAAATGTACTTTCCTGTGGCGGAATCCTTCTTTCTATAGGGGAAACGCACCTTCCTGAGGTTTGAATGCACTTTTTGTGGGGAATCCCTCCTTCCCATGGGGGAAAGGCACCTTCCTATAGGGAAACCTATCTTCCTGTGGGTAAACCCATCTTCCTGTGCTGAAATACATCTTCCTATGGGAGAATACTTTTTCCTAAGGGGGAAACGCAACCTCCTTTGGGGGGGTAAAACATTTTTCTGTAGGGGAACCCTCCTTCCTGTGGGGGATTTGCACCTTCCTGTGTGGAACACATTCTCCTGTGGGGGAACCGCTCTTCCCGTGAGGGAAAGGCACCTTCCTCTAGGGGAACCCTACTTCCTGTTGGGAAACCGTTCTTCCTGTGGGGAAAACGCACCTTCCTGTAGGGAAACTTATCTTCCTGTGGGGAACACATCATCCTGTGTAGGAATGCATATTCCAGTGGAGAACCCATCTTTTTATTGGGGAAATACAGCTGCCTGTGGGGAAAATATACTTTATGTGGTGGGAAACCTTCTTCCTATGGGGGAAACGCCACTCCCTGTGGGGGAAATGCACCTTGCTGTGGGGAAAGGCAGCTTCCTTTGGGGTAAAGGCACCTTCCAGTGGGGGAAACGCACGTTCCTGGAGGGAAACCCATCTTCCTGTGGAGGAATGCGTCTTCCTGTGAGGAAATACACCTTCCTGTGCGGGAAAGGCACCTTCCAGTGGGAAACAGATCTTCCTGTGGGGAAACCCATCTTCCTGTGGAGGAATGCATGTTCCAGTGGGAGAATTCTTCTTCCTTTGTGGGAAACGCAACTTCCTGTGGAGAATCCTTCTTCCTGTGGGGGAAACACAACTTCCTGTGGGCAAAATGTACTTTCCTGTGGGGGAATCCTTCTTCCTATGGGTTAAACGCAACTTCCTGAGGTTCGGATGCACTTTCCTGTGGGGGATACCTCCTTCCTATGGGGGAAAGGCACCTTCCTGTAATGAAACCTATCTTCCTGTGGGGTAACCCATCTTCCTGTGCAGAAATAATGTTCCTATGGGAGAATACTCTTTCCCATGGGGGAAACGCAAGCACTTATGGGGGTAATACACTTTCCTGTGGGGGAACCCTCCTTTCTGTGTGGGAGACGCACCTTCTTGTGGAACACATTTTCCTATGGGGGAACCGCTCTTCCTGAGGGGAAACGGACCTTCCTCTGGGGATACCCTACTTCCTGTGGGAGAGCCATTCTTCCTGTGTTGAAGACGCACCTTCCGGTAGGGTCATCTACCTTCCTGTGGAGGAATGCATGTTATTGTGGGGGTAACGCACCTTCCTGTGGGGAAATGCACCTTCCTGTGAGGGAAAGGCACCTTCCTGAGGGGAAACTCATTTTCCTGTGGCGAAAACCATCTTCCTGTGGAGGAATGCATCTTCTTGTGGGGGAATAGCAACTTCCTGTGGGGGAAATGCATTTTCCTGTGGGGGAACCACTCTTCCTGTGGGGGAAATGCACCTTCCTCTGGGGCAACCGTACTTCCTGTTGCGGAACCGTTCTTCCTGTGGGGAAAACGCACCTTCCTGTAGGGAAACCTATCTTCCTGTGGGGAACCCATCATCCTGTGGAGGTTTGCATATTCCAGTGGAGATCCCTTCTTCCTATGGGGGAAATACAACTTCCTGTGGGGAAAATGTGCTTTATGTGGGGGGGAATCATTCTCCCTGTGGTGGAAACGCAACTTCCTGTGGGGGAAAGACTCCTTCCTGTGGGGAAACCCATCTTCCTGTGGAGGATTGCATCTTCCTGCGGGGGAAATGCAACTTCTTGTGGGGAAATGCACCTTCCTGTGGGAAAACCGATCTTCCTGTGGGAAAACCCATCTACCTTTTGAGGAATGCATCTCCCTGTGGAGGAATGCATCTTCCGGTGGGGGAAATGCAACTTCTTGTGGGGAAATGCACCTTCCTGTGAGCGAAAGGCACCTTCCTTTGGGGAAACCCATCTTCCTGTGGCGAAACCCAAAGGCCTGTGGAGGAATGCATCTTCCTGTGGGGGAAATGCAACTTCCTGTGGGGAAGTGTACCTTCCTGTGAGGGAAACCCATCTTCCTGTGGAGAACCCTTCTTCCTGTGGGGGAAACACAACTTCCTGTGGGCAAAATGTACTTTCCTGTGGCGGAATCCTTCTTTCTATAGGGGAAACGCACCTTCCTGAGGTTTGAATGCACTTTTTGTGGGGAATCCCTCCTTCCCATGGGGGAAAGGCACCTTCCTATAGGGAAACCTATCTTCCTGTGGGTAAACCCATCTTCCTGTGCTGAAATACATCTTCCTATGGGAGAATACTTTTTCCTAAGGGGGAAACGCAACCTCCTTTGGGGGGGTAAAACATTTTTCTGTAGGGGAACCCTCCTTCCTGTGGGGGATTTGCACCTTCCTGTGTGGAACACATTCTCCTGTGGGGGAACCGCTCTTCCCGTGAGGGAAAGGCACCTTCCTCTAGGGGAACCCTACTTCCTGTTGGGAAACCGTTCTTCCTGTGGGGAAAACGCACCTTCCTGTAGGGAAACTTATCTTCCTGTGGGGAACACATCATCCTGTGTAGGAATGCATATTCCAGTGGAGAACCCATCTTTTTATTGGGGAAATACAGCTGCCTGTGGGGAAAATATACTTTATGTGGTGGGAAACCTTCTTCCTATGGGGGAAACGCCACTCCCTGTGGGGGAAATGCACCTTGCTGTGGGGAAAGGCAGCTTCCTTTGGGGTAAAGGCACCTTCCAGTGGGGGAAACGCACGTTCCTGGAGGGAAACCCATCTTCCTGTGGAGGAATGCACCTTCCTGTGAGGAAATACACCTTCCTGTGCGGGAAAGGCACCTTCCTGTGGGAAACAGATCTTCCTGTGGGGAAACCCATCTTCCTGTGGAGGAATGCATGTTCCAGTGGGAGAATTCTTCTTCCTTTGTGGGAAACGCAACTTCCTGTGGAGAATCCTTCTTCCTGTGGGGGAAACACAACTTCCTGTGGGCAAAATGTACTTTCCTGTGGGGGAATCCTTCTTCCTATGGGTTAAACGCAACTTCCTGAGGTTCGGATGCACTTTCCTGTGGGGGATACCTCCTTCCTATGGGGGAAAGGCACCTTCCTGTAATGAAACCTATCTTCCTGTGGGGTAACCCATCTTCCTGTGCAGAAATAATGTTCCTATGGGAGAATACTCTTTCCCATGGGGGAAACGCAAGCACTTATGGGGGTAATACACTTTCCTGTGGGGGAACCCTCCTTTCTGTGTGGGAGACGCACCTTCTTGTGGAACACATTTTCCTATGGGGGAACCGCTCTTCCTGAGGGGAAACGGACCTTCCTCTGGGGATACCCTACTTCCTGTGGGAGAGCCATTCTTCCTGTGTTGAAGACGCACCTTCCGGTAGGGTCATCTACCTTCCTGTGGAGGAATGCATGTTATTGTGGGGGTAACGCACCTTCCTGTGGGGAAATGCACCTTCCTGTGAGGGAAAGGCACCTTCCTGAGGGGAAACTCATTTTCCTGTGGCGAAAACCATCTTCCTGTGGAGGAATGCATCTTCTTGTGGGGGAATAGCAACTTCCTGTGGGGGAAATGCATTTTCCTGTGGGGGAACCACTCTTCCTGTGGGGGAAATGCACCTTCCTCTGGGGCAACCGTACTTCCTGTCGCGGAACCGTTCTTCCTGTGGGGAAAACGCACCTTCCTGTAGGGAAACCTATCTTCCTGTGGGGAACCCATCATCCTGTGGAGGTTTGCATATTCCAGTGGAGATCCCTTCTTCCTATGGGGGAAATACAACTTCCTGTGGGGAAAATGTGCTTTATGTGGGGGGGAATCATTCTCCCTGTGGTGGAAACGCAACTTCCTGTGGGGGAAAGACTCCTTCCTGTGGGGAAACCCATCTTCCTGTGGAGGATTGCATCTTCCTGCGGGGGAAATGCAACTTCTTGTGGGGAAATGCACCTTCCTGTGGGAAAACCCATCTTCCTGTGGGGAAACCCATCTTCCTTTTGAGGAATGCATCTCCCTGTGGAGGAATGCATCTTCCGGTGGGGGAAATGCAACTTCTTGTGGGGAAATGCACCTTCCTGTGAGCGAAAGGCACCTTCCTTTGGGGAAACCCATCTTCCTGTGGCGAAACCCAAAGGCCTGTGGAGGAATGCATCTTCCTGTGGGGGAAATGCAACTTCCTGTGGGGAAGTGTACCTTCCTGTGAGGGAAACCCATCTTCCTGTGGAGAACCCTTCTTCCTGTGGGGGAAACACAACTTCCTGTGGGCAAAATGTACTTTCCTGTGGCGGAATCCTTCTTTCTATAGGGGAAACGCACCTTCCTGAGGTTTGAATGCACTTTTTGTGGGGAATCCCTCCTTCCCATGGGGGAAAGGCACCTTCCTATAGGGAAACCTATCTTCCTGTGGGTAAACCCATCTTCCTGTGCTGAAATACATCTTCCTATGGGAGAATACTTTTTCCTAAGGGGGAAACGCAACCTCCTTTGGGGGGGTAAAACATTTTTCTGTAGGGGAACCCTCCTTCCTGTGGGGGATTTGCACCTTCCTGTGTGGAACACATTCTCCTGTGGGGGAACCGCTCTTCCCGTGAGGGAAAGGCACCTTCCTCTAGGGGAACCCTACTTCCTGTTGGGAAACCGTTCTTCCTGTGGGGAAAACGCACCTTCCTGTAGGGAAACTTATCTTCCTGTGGGGAACACATCATCCTGTGTAGGAATGCATATTCCAGTGGAGAACCCATCTTTTTATTGGGGAAATACAGCTGCCTGTGGGGAAAATATACTTTATGTGGTGGGAAACCTTCTTCCTATGGGGGAAACGCCACTCCCTGTGGGGGAAATGCACCTTGCTGTGGGGAAAGGCAGCTTCCTTTGGGGTAAAGGCACCTTCCAGTGGGGGAAACGCACGTTCCTGGAGGGAAACCCATCTTCCTGTGGAGGAATGCATCTTCCTGTGAGGAAATACACCTTCCTGTGCGGGAAAGGCACCTTCCTGTGGGAAACAGATCTTCCTGTGGGGAAACCCATCTTCCTGTGGAGGAATGCATGTTCCAGTGGGAGAATTCTTCTTCCTTTGTGGGAAACGCAACTTCCTGTGGAGAATCCTTCTTCCTGTGGGGGAAACACAACTTCCTGTGGGCAAAATGTACTTTCCTGTGGGGGAATCCTTCTTCCTATGGGTTAAACGCAACTTCTTGAGGTTCGGATGCACTTTCCTGTGGGGGATACCTCCTTCCTATGGGGGAAAGGCACCTTCCTGTAATGAAACCTATCTTCCTGTGGGGTAACCCATCTTCCTGTGCAGAAATAATGTTCCTATGGGAGAATACTCTTTCCCATGGGGGAAACGCAAGCACTTATGGGGGTAATACACTTTCCTGTGGGGGAACCCTCCTTTCTGTGTGGGAGACGCACCTTCTTGTGGAACACATTTTCCTATGGGGGAACCACTCTTCCTGAGGGGAAACGGACCTTCCTCTGGGGATACCCTACTTCCTATGGGAGAGCCATTCTTCCTGTGTTGAAGACGCACCTTCCGGTAGGGTCATCTACCTTCCTGTGGAGGAATGCATGTTATTGTGGGGGTAACGCACCTTCCTGTGGGGAAATGCACCTTCCTGTGAGGGAAAGGCCGCTTCCTGTGGGGAAACCCATCTTCCTTTGCGGAAACGCATCTTCCTGTGGAGGAATGCATCTTCTTGTGGGGGAATAGCAACTTCCTGTGGGGGAAATGCATTTTCCTGTGGGGGAACCACTCTTCCTGTGGGGGAAATGCACCTTCCTCTGGGGCAACCGTACTTCCTGTCGCGGAACCGTTCTTCCTGTGGGGAAAACGCACCTTCCTGTAGGGAAACCTATCTTCCTGTGGGGAACCCATCATCCTGTGGAGGTTTGCATATTCCAGTGGAGATCCCTTCTTCCTATGGGGGAAATACAACTTCCTGTCGGGAAAATGTGCTTTATGTGGGGGGGAATCATTCTCCCTGTGGTGGAAACGCAACTTCCTGTGGGGGAAAGACTCCTTCCTGTGGGGAAACCCATCTTCCTGTGGAGGATTGCATCTTCCTGTGGGGAAAATGCAACTTCTTGTGGGGAAATGCACATTCCTGTGGGAAAACCCATCTTCCTGTGGGGAAACCCATCTTCCTTTTGAGGAATGCATCTCCCTGTGGAGGAATGCATCTTCCTGTGGGGGAAATGCAACTTCTTGTGGGGAAATGCACCATCCTGTGAGGGAAAGGCAGCTTCCTTGGGGGAAACCCATCTTCCTGTGGGGAAACGTATCTTCCTGTGGAGGAATTCATCTTCCTGTGGGGGAATTGCAACTTCCTGTGGGGGAAATGCACCTTCCTCTTGGCTAACCCTACTTCCTGTCGTGGAACTATTCTTCCTGTGGGGAAAACGCACCTTCCTGTAGGGAAACTTACCTTCCTGTGGGTAACCCATCATCCTGTGGAGGAAAGCATATTCCAATGTAGAACCCTTCTTCCTATGGGGGAAATACAACTTTCTTTGGGAAAATATGCTTTATGTTGGTGGGAATCCTTCTTCCTATGGGGGAAACGCAACTGCCTGTGGGGGAAAGGCTCCTTCCTGTTTGGAAACCCATCTTCCTGTGGGGAAACCCATCTTCCTGTGGAGGATTGCATCTTCCTGTGGGGAAATGCACCTTCCGGTGGGGAAAGGCACCTTCCTTTGAGGGAAAGACACCTTCCTGTGGGGAAACCCATCTTCCTGTGGAGAACCCTTCTTCCTGTGGGGGAAACACAACTTCCTGTGGGCAAAATGTACTTTCCTGTGGGAGAATCTTTCTTTCTATCGGGGAAACGCTACTTCCTGAGGTTTGAATGCACTTTCCTGTGGGGAATCCCTCCTTGCCGTGGGGAAAGGCACCTCCCTATAGGGAAACCTATCTTCCTGTGTGGAACCCATCATCCTGTGGAGGAATGGATATTCCAGTGGAGAACCCTTCTTCTTATGGGGGAAATACAACTTCCTGTGGGGTAAATGTACTTTATGTAGAGGGAATCCTTCCTCCTATAGGGAAACGCAACCTCCTGTGTGGCAAATGCATCTTCTTGTGGAAAGCAACCTTCCTTTGGGGGAAAGGCACCTTTCTGCGGGGGAAACGCATCTTCCTGGAGGGAAACCCATCTTCCTGTGGAAGAATGCATCTTCCTGTGAGGGAAAGCCACCTTCCTGTTGGGAAACCCATCTTTCTGTGGGGAAACCCATCTTTCTGTGGGGAAACCCATCTTCCTGTGGAGGAATGCATCTTCCTGGGGGGGGAAATGCACCTTCCTGTGAGGGAAAAGCACCTTCCTGTGGGAAAACCCATCTTCTTGTTGAGGCATGCATCTTCCCGTGGGGGAACCCTTCTTTCGCGGTAGGAATTGCGCCATCTTTTGAGAGAGCACATCGTCCTCTGGGGGACACGCACGTTCCTGTGGGGAAACTCACCTTGCTTTTGGAGAAATGCACCTTGCTTTAAAGAAACACAACGTGGAGGTTAGGGGGAAAGCACCTTCCTGGGGTGAATGCAGGTTCCTGCGGTAGAACCCTTCTTCCTATGGGGGAAACGCATCTTTCTGTGAGTAATATGCACCTTCCTGTGGGGGAAACGCACCTTTCTCTGTGGGTAACCTACTTCCTGTGGGGGAACCGATCTTCCTGTGCTGAATACGCCCCTTCCTGTAGGTAAACCCATCTTTCCGTAGGGGAAACGCACCTTCCTATGAGGGAACACGCCTTCCTGTGGGGAAACCACCTTCCTGTGGGGAAACTAATATTCCTGTGGGAGAGCCCTTCTTCCTGTGGGGGAAACGCAACTTCCTGAGGGGAAAATACACTTTCCTGTGGGGGAACCCTTCTTCCTGTGGGGGATATGCACCTTTATGTTGGGAGACCCACCTTCCTGTGCAGTGACACACCTTCCTGTTGGGGAAACACATGTTCCTGTGGGAGAAATGCATCTTCCTGTGGGAGAAATGCATCTTCCTGTGGGGAAAAGCAACTTTGCGTAGGAGAACCCTTCTACTTGTGAAGGTACTCTTCTTCTTTTTAGGGAAATCATCTTCCTGTAGAGCAGTGGTTCTGAACCTTCTATCCGTTTAAATACAATTTCTCATGTTGTGACACAACCATAAAATTATTTTCGTTGCTACTTTGTAACTGTAATGTTGCTTCTGTTATGAATTGTAATGTAAATATATGATATGCAGGATGATCTTAGGCGACCCCCGTGAAAGGGTCGTTTGATCGCCAAAGGGGTCGCGACCCACAGGTTGAGAACCGCTGCTGTAGGGGAAATGCCCATTTCTATGGGGAAACGCACCTTCCTGTGTAGAAAGCCTTCTCCCTGTGGGGGAAACACAGCTTCCTATAAGGGAAAACATCATGGGAAGGGGTGAGGAGCACATTCCCGTGGGTCAGTGCATCTTCTTTGGGAGAACCATTCTTCCTATGGGGGAAACGCATCTTCCAGTGGGGGAACCCTTCTTTCTGTGGGGGAAACGCATCTTCCTGTAGGGAAACCCATCTTCCTGTGGGGAAAACCATCTTCCTGTAGAACAGAGGTTCTCAACCCGTGGGTCGCGACCCTTTGGCATTCGAATGACCCTTTCACAGGGGTCACCTAAGACCATCCTTCATATCAGATATTTACATTATGATTTATAACAGTAGCAACATGACAGTTATGAAGTAGCAACGAAAACAATTTTATTGTTGGGTCACAATGTGAGGAACTGTATTTAAAGGGCCAGAAAGTTGAGAACCACTGCTGTAGAGGAATGCATCTTCCAGTGGAGAATCCTTCTTGCTATGGGGAAACACAACTTCCTGTGGGGGAAATGCACTTTCCTGTGGGGGAGCCCTTCTTCCTATGGGGGAAACGCACCTTCCTGTGGGGGAACCGATCTTCCTGTGGGGGAAACGCACCTTTCTCTGTGGGAAACCTACTTCCTGTGGGGGAACCGATCTTCCTGTGGGGGAAACGCACCTTTCTCTGTGGGAAACCTACTTCCTGTGGGGGAACCGATCTTCCTGTGGGGGAAACGCACCTTTCTCTGTGGGAAACCTACTTCCTGTGGGGGAACCGATCTTCCTGTGCGGAAAACGCACCTTTCTGTAGGTAAACCCATCTTCCAGTAGGGGAAACGCACCTTCCTATGAGGGAACA
The DNA here is from genome assembly GCF_014108235.1 of Myotis myotis. Classification (NCBI taxonomy): domain Eukaryota; kingdom Metazoa; phylum Chordata; class Mammalia; order Chiroptera; family Vespertilionidae; genus Myotis; species Myotis myotis. The sequence goes on along the minus strand of NW_023416346.1, from coordinate 130,319,051 downwards.
CATCTTCCTGTGGGGAAACGCACCTTCCTGTCGGGAAACTCATCTTCCTGTGAGAGAGCCGTGCTTCCTGTGGGGAATCGCAACTTCCTGTGGGGGATATGCACCTTCCTGTTCAGAAACCCACCTTCCTGTGGGGGTAACGCACCTTCCTGTAGGGAAACCCATCTTCCTGTGGGGAAACCCATCTTCCTGTGGAGGAATGCATCTTCCTATTGGAGAATACTTTTTCCTATGTGGGAAATGCAACTTTCTATGGGGAAAATACACTTTCCTGTTGGAGAACCCTCCTTCCTGTGGGGGATACGCACCTTCCTGTGTAGAAATCCTTCTCCCTGTGTGGGAAACGCAGCTTCCTATAAAGGAAAACATCGTGGGAAGGGGTGAGGAGCACATCCCTGTGGTCAATGCATCTTCTTTGGGAGAACCCTTCTTCCTATGGGAGAAACGCATCTTCCTGTGGGGGAACCCTTCTTCCTGTTGGGGAATCGCACCTTCCTGTAGGTGAAACGCATGTTCCTGTGGGGGAACAGATGTTCCTGTGGGGGAAATGCACCTTCTTGTGGGGGAATGCATCTTCCTGTGGGGAAATGCACCTTCCTGTGGGAGATCCCTGCTACTTGTGGGGGAACTCTTCTTCCTGTGGGGGAACTCTTCTTCCTGTAGGGGAAATGCCTATTTCTGTGTGGAAACGTACATTCCTGTGTAGGAATCCTTCTGCCTGTGGCGGAAATGCACCTTCCTTTAATGGAAAACATTATGGGAAGGGTGGGTGAGCACATTCCTGTGGGTGAATGCATATTCCCTTGTTAGAACCCTTCTTCCCATGGGGGAAACGCATCTTCCTGTGGGGGAACCCTTCTTTGTGTGGGGGAAACGCACCATCCTGAGAGAACACATATTCCTGCGGGGGAAACGCACCTTCCTGTGGGGAAACCCACCTTGCTGTTGGAGAAACACACCTTCCTATAAGGGAACACAACTTGGGGGTTAGGGGGAAAGCACCTTCCTGGGGGTGAATGCATCTTCCTGTGGGAGTACCATCTTCCTATGGGGGAAACGCATTATTCTGTGGGGTATATGCACCTTCCTGTCCTGGAAATGCACCTTCCTGTGGTGGAACCCTACTTCCTATGTGGGAACCGTTCCTCCTGTGGGGAAAACGCATCTTTCTGTAGGGAAACCCCTCTTTCTGTAGGGGAAATGCACCTTCCTGTGGGGAAATGCGCCTTCCTGTAGCGAAACCCATCTTCCTGTGGGAGAACCCATATTCCTGTGGAGGAAACGCAACTTCCTGTGGGGGAAATGCGTTTTCCTGTGTGGGAACCCTCCTTCCTGTGGTGGATATGCACCTTCCTGTGGGGGAACCTTCTTCCTGTGGGGTAAATGCACGTTTCTCTGCGGGAACCCTACTTCCTGTGGGGGAACTGTTCTTCATGGATGGAAAATGCACCTTCCTGTAGGGAAACCCATCTTTCTGTAGGGGAAACGCACCTTCCTATGAGGGAAGATATCTTCCTGTGGTGTTAAACACACCCTCCTGTGGGGAAACACACCTTCCTGTGGCGGAAAGGCACCTGCCTGTGGGGGAATGCATCTTCCTATTGGAGAACCCTTCTTCCTGCGGGGGAAATGCAACTTCATGTGGTAGATATGCACCTTCCTGTTGGGAAACCCATCTTCCTGTCGAGGAATGCATCTTTCTGTGGGAGAATCCTTCCTATGGGGGAAACGCAACTTCCTGAGGGGGAAATGCACTTTCCTGTGGGGAAACCCTTTTTCCTGTGGGGGATACGCACCTTCCTGTAGGGAAACCTACCTTCCTGTGCAGTAACTCACCTTCCTGTGGGGGAAACACATGTTCCCGTGGTAGAACGCATGTTTCTGTGGGAGAAATGCACCTTCCTGTGGGAAATGCAACTTTGTGTAGGAGAACCCTTCTACTTGTGAAGGTACTCTTCCTCTTGTGGGGGAAACCATCTTCCTGTAGGGGAAATGCCCATTTCTGTGGGGAAATGCACCTTCCTGGGTAGGAATCCTTCTCCCTGTGGGGGAAACGTACCTTCCTATAAGGGAAAACATCTTGGGAAGGAGTGAGGAGCACATTCCTGTGGGTGAATGCACCTTCTTGTGGGGAATGCACCTTCCTGTAGGGGAATGCACCTTTCTGTGGGGAAACCCACTTCCTTGTCTAGTTAAAGCACCTCCCTGTGGTGGAAACGCACCTTCCTATGGGGGAAATACACCATCCTATGAGGAAGCACATTTTCCTGTGTGGGAAACACAGCTGGTTGTTGAAGTGAGTCACCTTGCTGTGGGAAAACCCTTCTTGTGGGCTGAGACACCCAGCCCCAGGGTCTATCTTGAGTTAGGAAAATTGATTCATGATTTGATCAAGAATATTCAAGTAGAGCGTTATCCTCTTTTTAGGAAAGGATAATTTTTGACTCGGGCAGTTTATAGTTGTTTATCTGTTTGAAATTGGTCAAGAGAAAGTGTGGGTGTATGATTAAAGAATTTGCATGTGAACCAATGAACACAGAATTATGTAGCCTAGAAGGTCCTCGTATGCCTGCATTCTGCAGATATGATGCAAGGATTTCAGGCACTGCAGGCTTCTTAGTAACCACGGCAACCTGGGCTTTCTGCTCAGGTGGCCACCAACCACATGGAGCTGTGGAGGACCCAAAATATGACTAGTGTCACTGAGGGACACTCTCTGAAATTTTATTTCCTTTCCATTGATTAAATTTAAATGTCCTTCCATGACTCAAGTCTTCGGAAAACTTTTTAAGCCTGCTGGGAACCACATGGGTATGTGAGTCTATGTTTTCAACTGTGCATTTCCTGAACCTCAGTGGCTGTCGCTTATTTTCAGTGGAAATTCACTTTTCAGGTTGAGCTGTGCCGTTAGTAGGACATACCTTGATTTTTGAAGATTTGTAGGAAAAAGGAATGTAGAAGGTTTCAGTAACTTTTTCTATGGGGTACATGTGGAAAGGATGCTATTGCGGATCTCTTGGGTTAAATTTAAATATATTATGAAAATGCACTTCATTGGTCTCTTTTTTTGTTTTTAATATATTTTTATTGATTTCAGAGAGAGAGAGAGAGAGAGAGAGAGAGAGAGAGAGAGAGAGAGAAACATCAATGATGAGAGAGAATCATTGATCAGCCGCCCCCTGCACGCCCCACCTGGGGATCAAGCCTGCAACTCAGGCATGTGCCCTGACTGGGAATCGAACCATGACTTCCTGGCTCATAGGTCACGCTCAACCTTTGAGCCACGCCAGCCAGACTGTTCTCTGTGTTTTTAAGTTATTTAGAAACTTACCTTATGTTTTTGTTGGACAGCATATATCTTTATCAGAGTTCTCACCTCACAAAGGAAGAAGGAGCACTTTAAGTGACAGGCTTTTCGTTGGTGCCAAAACGCAACATTCAGCTAACCCACAGATATTTATATTTATATTTATAGTTATAGTTATAGTTATAGTTATAGTTATATTTATTTTATATTTATATTTACATTTATATTTATTTTATATTTATATTTATTTTATATTTATTTTATAGTTACATTTATATTTATATTTATTTTATATTTATATTTATATTTATATCCTCACTCAAGGGTATGTTTTTATTGATTTTATTTAATCTTTAACATTTAGTTTTATTGATTTCAGAGAGGAAGTGAGAGGGAGAGAGAGAGAGAAACATCAGTGATGAGAGAGAACCATCGACTGGCTGCCTCCTGCACACCCACTACTGTGGATCAAACTGTCACCTCCTGGTTCATAGGTCGACGCTCAACCACTGAGAGCCATGCAGGCCGGGCCACCACCATTTTTTAAAACAAATAATTTTATAGAGGGAGGAGAGAGGGAGAGAGAGAGAGAGAGAGAGAGAGAGAGAGCCATCAATTGGCTGCCTCCCACACGCTCCCTGACTAAGGATTGAATTTGAAACCTAAGCATGTGCCCTGACCAGGAATTGAACCATGACCTCTGGTTCATAGGTTGACGCCTAACCATTGGGCCACTGCGGCCGGGACCCTTCTTCCTTTTTCTAAAGTAAACAGCTTCCACTGATACTATGCTTCAGTGTCAGTTTCCTTTTTTTCTGACTTGGAGGCGTTCCTCTGAGGTGGGGAGCAGTGACTCAGGCTGGAGCGGGCGGATCTGCATACCTGCTATTTTTCCTGGCTTCTCGGGTTTCTGCTGACGACCACAAGGCCAGGCCTGAACATCGTGTAACAGCATAATGCGTTCATTTTTTGAATGACTCTTCTGATTAACCGTGATTTCACGAAAACATCTGTCCCGTTTCCCAACCACAGAAATGAATGTGAATTTAATGAATCAAAATGTGTCATTCTGCTACCACATAGCCGCCCTCTCCAATGTCGGGAGCTGGCCTGGGGGTGTCTAGTTCTGACTCCCATTCAGAGGTTCCAGAAGCGACCAGGATTCTGAGGTTCTTTTTTTTTAATCCTCACCTGAGGATATTTTTCCATTGATTTTTAGAGAGAGTAGAAGAGACAGGGAAAGATAGAAACATCGATGTGAGAGAAACACATTGATTGGGTGCCTTCTGCATGCGCCCTGACCAGAGCCCAGGCTGGGGAGGAGCTGCAGCTGAGGTACATGCCCTTGACCGGAACTGAACACAAACTGGCTAGGGTGGATTCTGAGATTGTGTTTGGGGAAGGCCATGCTGAGAAAGGACCTCACAGTATCTTCCATGAATGAGAAGACAGCTGGAAACATCCTGTGTCCCACAGATATAGGTCAGAGCTGACTTAGGGAGAAAGCGAGTATTTCTCCTTGACTTGCTCACTGCAGGATGTGTTGGCCGATGCTCATTTGAACTGTGGTTTTTTGTTTTGTTGTTTATTTTTTTGGGGGGGGGGGGGGCGGGGATATTATTACTAGAGGCCCGGTGCACAAATTCGTGCACCAGTGGGGTTCCTCAGCCTGGCCTGTGGGATCAGGCTGAAACTGGCTCTCCAACATCACCTGAGGGGTCCTGGATTGCGAGAGGGTGCAGGCCAAGCTGAGGGACCCCACGGGTGCACGATCAGGGCCGGGGAGGGATGCGGGAGGTTGGCCAGCCGGGGACGGACCGCGGGAGGGCTCTGGGGCATGTCCAGCCCATCTCACTCAGTCTCCGATTGGCCAGACCACAGCAGCAAGCTAACCTACCGGTTGGAGCATCTGCCCCCTGGTGGTCAGTGCACGTCATTGTGAGCAGTTGAGCAGCCTTAGCATATCATTAGCATATTACGCTTTGATTGGTTGAATGGAGGACTGGACGACTGGACACTTAGCATATTAAGCTTTAATTATATAGGATTTTTAAAGTCTTTATTGTTGAAAGTATTACATATGCCCTCTTTTTCCCCCCCATTGGTCCCCTCCAACCCACCCCAGGTCCTCACTACCCCACTGTCTGCATACATAGGTTATGCATATATGCATACAAGGTCTTTGGTTGATCTCTTCTCACCCACCCACCCTCCCCTGTTTGAACTGTTACAACCAGTTTAGTCTTGCTGAGTTTTCCTTTAACCAATAGCAGGGTCTTTGGGAAAAGTGCATTTTATGGAAGGTTTGTTTTCTTATTACGGTACAATATACAGAAAGTGAAATGTACCATTCTTAACCATCTTTAAGCAGACAGTTCAGTGTCATTCAGTATATTCACCATTTATCTTCCCAAATGAAAACTCTGTCCCCAGGAAATAATAACTCTCTTCTTTGTCTCCCTTTTTCCAGCCGCTGGCACCCACCATGCTACTTTCTGCCTCTGAATTTAAGGATTCTGGGTACTTCCCATAACTGGGATCATACATGTTGGTCCTTTGGTGTCTGGGTTATATATATTTTTTCCAAATACATCTTTATTGATTTCAGAGAGGAAGGGAGAGGGAGAGAGATATTGAAACATCAGTGATGAGAGCGAACCATCCTGTGCAGCCCACACAAGGGATCGAGCCCACAACCCAGACACGTGCCCTTGACCGGAATTGAACCCTGACCTCTTGGTTCATAGGTCGATGCTTAAGTGCTGAGCCACTTTAGCTGGGCTGAAGGCTCATTTTTGAGTAATCTCTGTGAGATGTAATAGAAATGGAATCTGACCCTCACTCCAAGTTCTGTGACACAAGCGTTAGCGGACTGTGGCCCGCAGGCCAAAACCAGCCCAATGCCTACTTTTGTAAAGTCTACAAGCTAAGGATGGGGTGTGTGTGTGTGTGTGTGTGTGTGTGTGTGTGTGTGTGTGTGGTTTTTTTCTTTTCATTTATAAGTGGTTAAAAACAAGGAAAAGAAAAATCATGTCAGGATACTTGAGAATTCTGTGAAACGTTATGGAATGTTTCTTTGGAATACAGATGCGCCCATTGATTTACGTATTGTTCACGACCGTTTCTCTCTGCAAAGGTCGAATGGAGTGGTTGTAACAGGGACTTATGTGCCCACAGAGCCGCAGGCATTTACTCTCTGAGCCTTTGAGAACAAGGTTGCCAACCTCTCTGACCTCATGCAACCTGGTACGCATATATGCATAACAGGTCAGACAAGTACGTTCACATCTGTTCACCTCCCTGCCCATGTCCATGATCTTGTTCAGCAGCCTCAGAGGGTACATTCAACAAGTCGTACCGCGCACACATTTTTTTTTAATCAGCACAGAAGCCTTTTTTCTTTTTCCCCACTTACCATACCATGAATTCATAGGGAACGGGTTCCAGCAGCTCAGGCTCCTTTCCATTGGTTCTCACAAAGTGCGCTTCTCTGGGTGGAGCAGGCTGACACTTCAGGTGACCCCAGGGACCTTTCTCTTTGGCTTCCTTCTTTTTCTGATCATGTTCCTTCACACGTTTCAGGAAGCTGTCTCGGCTCTTAGAGAGCTTAATATGCTCAATATGTACATTCATTCTCTTGGCAAGAATCTTGCCCTTAACTTGCTTGTTCACAACAATGCCCACTGCATGCTGGGTGACATTGTAGACTTCCAGTTGATGTCCACAATATCACCTTTCTTGTAGATTCGCATGTATGTGGCCAAAGGAACAACTCCATGTTTTCTAAAAGGCCTGGAGAACATACAGCGGGTGCCTCTCCTCTTTCCCTTTGTGTTAGTCATTTTGGCGAATTACTGGAAGATGGCGGTTCCAGCCGAAAAAAAGCCCGCGCACACATTTTTATTTTTATTTTTTTGTTAATCCTCACTTGAGGATATATTTGCACTGACTTTATTTTTATTTCATATTTTTATTGATTTCAGAGAGGAAGGAAGAAGGAGAGAGAGAGAGAGAGAGGGAGAGAGAGAGAGAGAGAGAAGCATCAATGATGAGAGAGAATCATTGATGGGCTGCCTCCTGCACACCCCCTACTGGGGATTGAGCCTGCAACCCGGGCATGTGCCCTTGACCGGAATTGAACCCGGGACCCTTCAGTCCACGGGCCTACGCTCTATCCATTGAGCCAAACCGGCTGGGGCTGCATTGAATTTTAGAGAGAGTGGAAGGGAGTGGGAGAGACACACAGAGAGAAACATCGATGTGAAAGAAACACATTGATTGGTTGCCTCCCGTACACGCCCTGACCAACTGGGGCTGGGGCTCACGCCTGCAACTGAGGTACATGTCCTTGACAGGAATCGAACCTGCGAGCCTTTAGTCCAACGGCTGATGCTCTATCCGGCTAGGGTCAGGCACACATTTTTGGAAGATGTGATGAGATAGGAGGACACAGTCAGTGCACTAGGACCCTCACCTCTCAGCACCCGCTTCCTCGATCCGCTGTGATCAAGGAAAAGAGAAAGGGGATGAGGGCCCAATTCTAATTCCCTTTGGAGACAGGCTCAGCTGGAACTGCCCTACCTGTTGGCACTCCCACGGTGTTAAAAGGAGCGTTTATTTTTATGTTGTTGGCACACTTGCATTCCCTTCATTGAAGTTCTATTGTCTTTAGATTTCAAGCTCCCAGTGTCTACAAAAGTGTTCATTGGGTCTATGTGATACTTTCAACAATAAAGATTTAAAAAATAAAATAAATATATAAATTGGACAAGATAGACTATCATCTTAGTTAAAATACTAAAAAAAAAAAAAGTCAATGGAGAAAAATATTCTCAGGTGAGGGTAAACAAACAAAAGAATATACTGTGTTTGTTAAAGTGATTTGCATTTCACACAAATATGTAGCAATACATAAACTTTTGGCCAGCGCTGTTTATCGATAGTGATTCCATTTGTGTACTAATGATGGGGAAGTCAGTAATGACAGATTGGAAGGTCGGCTTTTTCATTTTAATTTATTATTTCTAGCCATGAACTAATTAATTTTGCCGTGTTGTATAACCAGGCGAATGTTATTAACCCAAGTCCCATTTCCCACTGTTTTTGGCGTTTATAGAACATAGATGATGTTAATTGCACTTAATGAGTTGAACAACATATATGAAAGATAATCCTCAATTCCAAGACTCTAATGTGTGAGTTGCCATCTGTTTTTGGACCAGAGAAGAATAATTTGATTCTAAAGCTTTTTTTGTGTGTGTGTGTGAACAGCTTGGAATAAGAGCTGTTTATATATTAATCACTTACTGAAGTACTATGGGTTATAATGCCTTCCTTTTCAAGCAGTTTGAGGTTTATTGTGTGACATCTGCTCATATTTGGACACTTTAGGGTAGTTAGCAATTTCACCATAAGGCTGTCTCTCTCCCCCCCCCCCTCCCCCCCCCCCCCCCCCCCCCCGGTCATGTACAGTCCAGTTCAGTCCTGAACACAGTCATTTGCTTTCTGCTGCAGGTTTCTGTAAGGAGTATTGTCCCGTTCCGTCTCTTCTACAGAATTTTTCTCATAATGAACTGTGTTTTAGTTTTATAAGCAAAATCCGTGTTCCCTTGTGCCTGCTTCTCTCCGGTGCCCTTTGATTCCTAGTCTAAAAGTTGTTGACAAATGTTTAAATATCATTGGTGTTTTTTTCAGTGGTAGCTTTTTTAAAAAAATCACCCTGGTTGTTTCTTTTATCTTATACTAGAGGCCCGGTGCACAAATTCGTGCACGGGTGGGGCCTGGCCAGCCTGCCCCGACTGGGGCCCATGGGGACTGGCTGGCCAGGGGGAGGGGCCCGGGAGGTTGGCCGGCCAGCCCCACCCCCATCGGGCCAGTTGGCCTGCCGCAGTGAGCGTCATAGCAACTGGTTGTTCCCGTTCCGGTCATTCTGGTTGTTCCGGTCACTTGGCTTATAGATAGATAGATAGATGATAGATAGATAGATATCCTTTTTTTTTTTAGAGGATGTTTATTAAGATTTTTAAAAGTTTGATTTTTAGAGAGGGAGAAAAACATCCAGGAGAGAGAATCATTGATCAGCTGCCTCCTTCACTCCCCCTACAGGAGATTGAGCCACAACCTGGGCATGTGCCCTGACTGGAATCAAACCTGGGACCCTTCAGTCCACAGGCTGACACTATCCATTGAGCCAAACCAGCTAGGGGACAACCAAAGACGTTTTAGAAGGAAGAAGGGACAGAGCGCTGAAGACACGCTGGTTCACTGTTCAGTGTGCATATTGATTGAAAAGTAAAAGCACGTGTGATAGGAAGGGTTATCATTATGAGACATAAGCCTGGCTTCAGAAATCAGTGCGAACGAACGGAAGCCCCGGGGAATGGAAATGTGTGGCACAGGAATGGAAAGTTGAGGAGTGCTAGTGCCTTTTGTTTGCTGTGTTTTTAGGGAAGCCTTAGGGGGGAGCAAAGATTCAAATGTGGCCCTAACCAGTGTGTCTCAGTGGTGAGCATTGACCTACGAACCAGGAGATCGCGGTTCGATTCCCAGTCAGGGCACATGCCGGGTTGTGGACTCAGTCCCTAGTAGGGGGCATGCAGGAGGCAGCCGATCCATGATTCTCTCTCATCATTGATGTTTTTATCTGTCTTTCCTTCTCCCTTCCTCTCTGTGAAATCAATAAAAACATATTAAAAAAAAAAAAGATTGGGATGTGGTTTCTGTGTTTTTCCAAGCATGTAGTGTGTGTGAGGTGGACACGTACACACAGGCATGCCTGTCAGCACTGTTACTATCGCCGCCTGAGCCGTGTCTAAAGTTTCTCTGAAGCGTGCTTTCTCCCTTGGAGGGTGTGTATGGCTCCCATTACCGGTGGCGTGTGGCTCAGTGCTTAGAGGTATTTCAGAGCAGCGTTCATTTATCATTAAATGATAGCCTTGTCGGAGCTAAAATTAATTTGACCTACTTTGAGAATTTTAGCATTCACACTTTCTACAAGTAGCATAATAGCTTGACAGGCCATTTAAAATATATGTTTTTATTGGTTCCAGAGAGAGGAAGAGAGGGGGAGAGGGAAAGGGAAGGAAACATCAATGATGAGAGGAAATTATGGACCGGCTGCCTCCTGCACGCCTCCCACTGGGGATCGAGTCCGCAACCCGGGCATGTGCCCTGACTGGGAATCGAACCGTGACCTCCTGGTTCATAGGTCAACGCTCAACCACTGAGCCACACCAGCCGGGCTGACTGGCCATTTTCACTTCTTTTTCACTTGGCTAATACAACTACCTAGTCTGTGCTCACGTTGGACACGGAGATGATGGAACAGTAGACTGGGTTACGTTTGGGTTGGGATGAAAAAGAAAACCACCGACATCAATTTGAAGGAGAAAACGGGGACGGGGAGGCGGATACGTCCCACAGATTTGTAAGGTGTTTTGTTTTTACAAATCTCTCCGTGTCTCCCCAGGCAGACGCGTTGCGGTTTCTATGCTCGGATGCTGGGGGGCCCACCAGTGCGGAGGGGCGCACATGAAGTCACCGTGAAGGTAAGCGGGGGCCTGCCTCTGGATCTGTCTTTTCACCTGAAATCTGCTTGCGAAACGGAACTGCGTTTTGCCAAAACGGAATGCCTTCTGTTTACAGTGATGGGGGGGGGGGGGGGGACACGGGGGGAGAAAGATGCAGGTCTTTCTCCTCGCTGAACTTGAAGGTAGTGTAGATAGAACATGATTAAGTCATCAGGGCTGGATCACCATTCTATGTGCTGAACTGGCGTTTTACTGCCTTGCAAGGATTTCAGATACTGGATGGGCTCTTACCAACTTTTCTGAGTCTTCCCGGGATAGGTGGCAGCTTCTAAAATCAATCTCCTCGCCGAAACCGGTTTAGCTCAGTGGATAGAGCGTCGGCCTGCGGACTGAAGGGTCCCAGGTTCGATTCCGGTCAAGGGCATGTACCTGGCTTGCGGGCACATCCCCAGTGGGAGATGTGCAGGAGGCAGCTGATCGATGTTTCTCTCTCATCGATGTTTCTAACTCTCTATCTCTCTCCCTTCCTCTCTGTAAAAAATCAATAAAATATATTTAAAAAAATAAAAATAAAAAAAAATAAAAAATAAAAAATAAAATCAATCTCCTCTCAACACTGTGAATTAAAATTAAGCTGAGCCCGGCTGGCGTAGCTCAGTGGATTGAACATCGACCCATGGACCAGGAGGTCACCGTTCGATCAGGGCACATGCCCGGGTTCCGGGCTGGATCCCCAGTAGAGGGTGTGCAGGAGGCAACTGATCGATGTTGCTGTCTTTCTCTCCTGGGCAGGCAGGAGGACGTGTGAATAGGGTGTGACTATGGTTTGGGTGGACCCAGTAGCCACCTGGGAGACGCCCGGTGGTGTGGGATGTAACTCCAGGACTGGCCGTGTCTTCTGTCTGGTCCGCATCCTCCGTGGATGTGGGCCTGGTTTTCGGGTGAAGCCATGAATGAACCCGGAAGGGGCAGCTGGCACAGCAAGGCCCCTCTCTGCCTGTTGCACCCTAGGGCTGTCTTTCATTCCTTGGAGAGCGGCGATGCTTTCTACCACTAGACCCGCTCCTGTCTGCCGGCCCTGCGCCTCATTTCCTGCTTGGGAGAGCTGCCTCGCGCCCGTGCTGCTTATTTCCAAAAACGGTGCCAGGTTTTAGTTAGATTTTAATGAATGGGGAAGCGGTCCAAGTTCACAGGAGAAAACCTGCAAAATATGGAAGAGCACATACTCACATATGTAGATATAACCCACTCCAAACAGAGGCTTGTTTTGCGGAGTATCGTGTGTGTGTGTGTGTGTGTGTGTGTGTGTGTGTGTGTGTGTGTGTGTGTACACAAAACAAAATTTAGCACCATGCACGTTCCATCTTGTAAGCCAATATTTTAAATATACCTACATATATTTTTATTTCAGAGAGGAAGGGAGAGGGAGAGAGATAGAAACATCAGTGAAGAGAGAGAATCATTGATTGACTGCCTTCTGCACGCCCCCTACTGGGGATCGAGCCCACAACCCGGGCCTGTGCCCTTGACCAGAATCCAACCTGGGACCCTTCAGTCCCGTAGGCCAACGCTCTACCCACTGAGCCAAACCGGCTAGGGCTGTCTTCAGTTTCTTGATGGGCTTTAAACCCAAATTATTATTTATGTTGGCATACTTGTTTAGAGGGGCAACCCCAGCGAAGCCATCCGCTGGCATGAACGTTTAAATTCCTTTCTAAGCAACTCGATGGGGACGTGGTGGCTGTGGGTCACCGTGGAAGGGGCTGTTCCTCTTCGCCCCATCCCAGCTGCGGAGTCCTCCCGTCAACCTAATGGGCGGTGTCTCCAGTCAAAACTGGGTCAGGCAAGAAAACAAACACCACCCACTGATTGGACCTGTGGTTTCCAGTTTGTTTTGCTTTTCACTTCCGTTCAAGGCCACGGGGGACCTGCCGCTGCTGCAAAAGCTCTTTTGCTTCAGAAAGAAAAGAGGCTGGACAGCATCCCCTGGCGCTGCATACAGCCGGTGTCCGGAGCCCAGCCAGGGGCGGGCCACGAGTGGGGTCCGAGGTGTCCCCTGGAGAAAATGCTTACCCACACACGGCCTCTGGGGGGAGTGCCTTCCCTTTTTTCTTCTTCTTTTAAAAAAATATTTTTATTGATGTTAGAGAAAGAGGAAGGGAGAGGGCGAGATAGAAACATTGAGAGAGAAACATTGATCGGCTGCCTCCTGCACGCCCCCTACTGGGGATCGAGCCCACAACCCAGGCATGTGCCCTGACTGGGAATCGAACCATGACCTCTGGGTGCATGGGATGATGCTCAATCACTGAGCCACGCCGGCCGGGCAGTAGTGCTTTTTTTGATGGGCTTTGTAAGTGCCACTTGGGTGGTCCGATCATTGATGACCATGCTGAGGCTGCCAGCTCTGGTGGATTTTAAGGGGGTGGGGGTGTCTGCTGATCCCCTCGGATGCCCTTGCAGGTTGCTCTTTAGCGGTGGTGCACAGTTGGCTGAATAAAGTCCTAACCGGCTCTTCTGGGACCTGCTGTGCGGGGGGCCTGCACTGGGAATATGAAGCATTTAGCCCTCCCTCCTGCTCCCCCACAGAGGGCTGTTACTGTCCTTCATTTGGAGATGACAGATCTGTCACAGAGCTTGCCCTGCGATCTAGAGCTAGAAGGAGGTGGAAACGTGGTGAGAGGTCCGCCTGCCGGCTCTGACCCCGGGTCCCCCATCTTCTGCCCCAGCTCTGCAGCCAGCACAGGCATGTCGCGCACCACGTCATGCGTCCACTGAGACCGTTCTTACAGAGAAGACGCAGGCCACCTTCCCCACACACACAGTAGACGGTGCCTGCGTGACCTTCGAGCCTTGGCGCAGACGGCGGAGCTGCCCCGGGTCCATGGGAGTGTCTGGCCCATTGTTGGAGATCAGAACCATGCTTTCACTCTACCACTGTGTGTGTGTGTGTGTGTGTGTGTATGGCTTGTCCCCATGGCTGGCTCGGCCCGTCAAAGGTGTGGTTTGTACCTGACCCTATCCCAGCCTTATAAAATACCGCAATGATTCTTGTTATTGGATATGTTTCACTGGGATGTATGCTTTTTTAAAATTTATTATTTTTTTCTTAATCCTTACTGAGGATATTTTTTCCATTGATTTTTAGAGGGAAGGGGGAAGAGAGAGAGAGAGAGAGAGAGAGAGAGAGAGAGAGAGAGAAAGAAACACCAATGTGAGAGACACATCGATTGGTTGCCTCCTGCATTCACTCCGACCAGGGCCGGGGATCAAACCTGCCACCTGGTACGTGCTCTTGACCAGGAATCGAACCCACGACCATTGGGTGCACTGGCCAATGCTCTGCCATTGAGTAGCACCAGCCAGGGGGGGAAATATGCTTTTTATATAAATAATTATGAAATTAGTATGTAACACATGATCACACAATATAACACGAACCAGACATGAGTTAGCTTTGTGGATATAACGTCACGGGAGTGGTTTTCTTCCACTCATCTCAAAAAGTGCAGAAAAAAGCCTGGCGTGGCTCAGTGGTTGAGCGTCTACCTATGAACCAGGAGGTCACGGATCGACTCCCTCCTGGTCAGGGCACATGCCCGGGGTTGTGGGCTCGATCCCCAGTAAGGGGCATGCAGGAGGCAGCCGATCCATGATTCTCCCTCATCATTGATGTTTCTATCTCTCTCCCCCTCTCCCTTCATCTCTAAAAACAATAAAAATAAATTTTTTAAAGTGCAGAAGAAAACAAAAAGAAATACAGACGTGTTTGAAAACTCCATTTTCTCCTCTCACCTGTCTCACAGAGGGTGGCTCTCGCTTCCACAAACCTCGTCGCTGCGAGGTGAGGCTAAGATGAGCATAACCAGCGACGAGGTGAACTTCCTGGTGTATCGCTACCTCCAGGAGTCAGGTAAGGTCACCCCCCTTCTGTGGGGGAAATCCACTTTCCTGTGGGGGAACACATATTCCCATGGGGGAAACACACCTTCCTGTAAGGGAACACATCTTCCTGTGGAGGAAATGTATCTTTCTGTGCAGACACCCTTCTTCCTGTGGGGGAAACACACCTTCTTGTGGGGAAAGGCATCTTTCCTATGGGGGAAACGCACCTTCCTGTGAGGGAACACATCTTCCTGTGGGGGAACACACCTTCCTGTGTGGGAACCTATCTTCCTGTGGGGGAACACACCTTCCTGTAGGGGAACACATCTTCCTGTGGGGGAAATGTACCCTCCTTTGAGGGAACCCTTCTTCCTGTGAAGGAACCCTTCTTCCTGTGGTGAAAATGCACCTTTCAGTGGGGGTAACTCACCTTCCTGTAGGAAAACACATCTTCCTGTGGGGGAAACGTACCTTCCTTTGAGGGAACCCTTCTTCCTGTGAGGGAACCCTTCTTCCTGTGGTGAAAATGCACCTTTCAGTGGGTGTAACTCACCTTCCTGTGGCGTGAATCCTTCTTCCTGTGGGAGATACACACCTTCCTGTGGGGGAAATGCACTTTTCTATGGAGGAAACACACCCTCCCGTGGGGGAAAGGCACCTTCCTATGAGGAAACACATCTTCCTATGGAGGAAATGCACCTTCCTGGAGGAACGCATTTTACTGTGAGGAAAAGAAACTACCTGTGGGGAAAATGCACCTTCCTGTACAGGAACCCTTTTTCTTTTTCTTTCTTTTTTTAAATATATTTTATTGATTTTTTATAGGGAGGAAGGGAGAGAGATAGAGAGTCAGAAACATCAATGAGAGAGAAACATCGATCAGCTGCCTCCTGCACAGCCCCCACTGGGGATGTGCCCACAACCAAGGTACATGCCCCTGGCCGGAATCGAACCTGGGACCCTTCAGTCCGCAGGCCGATGCTCTATCCACCGAGCCAAACCGGCTAGGGCAGGGAACCCTTTTTCTTGAGGGGGAAATACACTTTCCTGTGGGCAAGCACATCTTCCTTCAGGGAATCACATCTTCCTGTGTGTGGGAACCTATTTTCCTATGGGGGAACCTAATCTTGCTGTGGGTTGACCACACCTTCCTGTGAGGGAACACATCTGCCTGTAGGGTAACACATCTTCCTATGGGGGAAACGCACCTTCCTGTGGTGGAAATGCACCATTCTGTGAGGGAACATGTCTTCCTGTGGGGGAAATGCACCTTCCTTTGGGGGAAATGCAATTTCCTGTGGGGGAACCCTTCTTCTTGGGGAGGTGGAAATGCACCTTCCTTTGGGGAAAACACACCTTCCTGTGGGGAAGCGCTTCTTCCTTCGGGGAAACACACCTTCCTGTGGGGGAATCCCACTTTCCTGTGGGGTGAACCCTTATTCCTTGGCGGAAATGCACCCCATTGTGTGGGAAAGGCACCTTCCTGTGGGGGAACTCTTCATCCTCTGAGGGAAATGCCCTTTCCTGTGGGGGAAGTGCACCTTCCTATGAGGGAACACATCTTCCTGTGGGGGAAACAAACCTTCTGGTGAGAGAACGCATCTTACTGTGGGCAAATCCACCTGCCTGTGGGAAACGCACCTTCCTGAACAGGAACCCCTCTTCCTGTAGGGGAAATACACCTTCCTGTTGGGGAACACATCTTCCTGTGTCAGAACCTAACCTTCCTGTGGGGGAACACACCTGTGGGGGAAATGCACCTTCATGTGAGCGCACACATCTTCCTTCAGGGGAATCGCACCTTCCTGTGTGGGAACCTATTTTCCTATGGGAGAACCTAATTTTCCTGTGGGGCAAACATACCTTCCTGTGGGAGGACCACACCTTCCTGTGAGGAACATAGCTTCCTGTGGGAGAACACATCTTCCTGTGGGGGAACACATCTTTCTGTGGGGGAAACGCACCTTCCTTTGGTGAAAACGCACCTTCCTTTGGTGGAAACCCACCTTCCCATAGGGGATCTCACGTTCCTATAGGGGAACCCTTCTTCCTGTGGGAGAAATCTACCTTCCTGTGGGGAAAACACACCTTCCTGTGGGGAAACGCAATTTCCTGTGGGGTGAACCCTTCTTCTTGTGGGGGATATGCACCTTTCTGTGAAGGAAATGCATCTTCCTGTGGGGGAATACACCTTCCTGTAGGGGGACCTAATCGTCCTGTGGGGAGAACACACATACCTATGGGAGGAACGCACCTCTCTGTGAGGGAACACATCTCCCTGTGGGGAAATTCACCTTCCTGTGGGGGAATGCATCTTCCTGTGAGGGAGCACATGTACCTTTTGGGGAAACGTACCTTCCTGTGGAGAGTACATCTTCCTGTGGGGATTAACTCACCTTCCTGTGGTGGAACACATCTTCATGTAGGTGAACACATCTTTCTACTGGAAAAACATTCTCCCATTGGGGGAAACACATCTTCCTGTGGGGGAACGCATCTTTATTTAGAGGAAATGCGCCTTCCTGTGTGGGAACCTATCTTCCTATGGGGGAACCTAATCTTCCTGTTGCGGGGGGAACCCACCTTCCTGTGAGGGAACACATCTTCCTGTGGGGGAACCGCATCTTTCTGTGGCAGAACACATCTTCTGTGAGGAAACGCACCTTCCTGTGGGGGAATCGCACTTTCCTGTGGGGTGAATCCACCTTCCTAGTGAGGAACCATTCATCCTGTAGGGGAAACGCACCTTCTTGTGGGAGAAGTGTACCTTCCTGTGGGGAAACCCTTCTTCCTTTGGGGGAAACACGCCTTCCTGTGAGGGAATTACACTTTTCTGTGGGGAAATGCACCTTCCTGTGGGGGAACCCTCCTTGATGTGGGGGAGCGCACCCTACTGTGGGGGAAAGGCACCTTCCGGTGGGGGAATGCATCTTCCTTTGGGGGAAACTCACCTTCCTCTGGGGGAACACATCTTCTTTTGGAGGAAATGCACCTTGTTTTCAGGGAATGCATCTTCCAGTGGGGTAAAGGTACCTTCCTGTAGGGAAACACACCTTCCTGTCGGGGGATTGCACTTTACTGTGGGGGGTCGCACTTTCCTGTGGGGTGAACCCACCTTCCTGTGTGGGAACTCTTCATCCTGTGGGGGAAATGCACCATCTTTTGGGGGAAGTGCACTTTCCTGTGGCAGAACCCTTCTTCCTGTGGTAGAAATGCACCTTCCTGTGGGGAAAAATACCTTCCTGTGAGGGGAACACTTCTTCCTTTGGAGGAAACGCGCCTTCCTGTGTGGGGAACATGCCTTCCTGTGGGGAGATTGTACCTTCCTGTGAGGGAACACATTCTCCTGTGGTGGAAATGCACCTTCCTATGGGGAAAAATGCCTTCCTGTGGGGAAACGCTTCTTCCTTTGGGGAAGCACACCTTCCTGTGGGGGAATCCCACTTTCCTGTGGGGTGAACCCTTATTCCATGGCGGAAATGCACCCCATTGTGTGGGAAAGGCACCTTCCGGGGGCGGGGGGAACCCTTCATCCTGTGGGGGAAATGCCCCTTCCTATGGGGAAAGTGCACCTTCCTATGAGGGAACAATCTTCCTTTGGGGGAAACAAACCTTCCAGTGGGAGAACGCATCTTACTGTGGGCGAATGTACCTACCTGTGGGAAACGCATCTTCCTGAACGGGAACCCCTCTTCCTGTGGGGGAAATACACCTACCTGTGGGGGAACACATCTCCTGTGTCAGAACGTAATCTTCCTGTGGAGGAACACGCCTTCCTGTGGGGGAAATGCACCTTCCTATGAAGGAAACCTTCTTTCTGTGGGGGAAATGCACCTTCCTGTGGGGAAACCACCGGCCCTGTCGAGTGTGATCTATCAGGGATGGGGGTGCAGGCTCCCGACAGGACCCAGAGTGTTCCTGGGGCAGGAGAAGGGTTTCGTTCCTGAGGTGGCATGGAGGATGATATTCCTTCTTCCCTTGGTGTTTCTGTTTAGGTCAGACCTTGTTGGCAAAGATACCAGCCCAGTCGAGGTTGCGTTGAATTGGCCGTGCGATGAGGTGCTCTCGGCCTTGGGCAGAGCAGTTATCTGGAGCAGTGTAGATAGGAAGTGACCCCTTAGATTAAGCACCTCTGATTTATTGAGTTTCCTCCACCACCACCCAAAAACAGGGTGCTCTATGCAATTTTCTGACACTTAGGAATAGCTCTTGTTTCTTCCAATACTTTCGAATATGAGCGAGAATTTCCTTTTCATAAGGAATGTGCAGGCCCAGTGCGGAGTGGGCCTTGTGCGTATTAGCACAAGGGGGGTGGGTGGAGAAGGCAGCAGGGGGCACTGAGAGTGCCATGGGGCCTGGCCCCTGGCACAGCTTTGTCCACATGAGAGCGGGATTCCTCACGTGAGCTCGTGCAAGTCGCTGAACGTTGCTCTCCCTGTCACACAGCACCAGACTGCCCCCAACTGGCCGCTTAACCCAGTTCACAGGGGGGGGTGTGTGTGTTTGTTTTTAATTTGTCATTTTTATTGTTTTTTCTTTTATGTTTTTTTAATCCTCACCAAGGATATTTTTTCCATTGATTTTAGGGAAAGTGGAAGAGAGAGGGAAAGACAGAGAGAAACATCAGTGTGAGAGAAACACTTCCCTTTGTTGCCTCCTGCATACACCCCGACCAGGGCTTGGGCCGGGGAGGAGCCTGCGACCGAGGTACCTGCCCATGACCAGAATCGAACCCGGGACCCTTCAGTCTGCAGGCCAGTGCTCTATCTACTGAGCCAAACCGGCTAGGGCCTTTTTGAAATTCTTGATTTTTAATTCTTTTTACATCAACTTTATTACTTCTTTTTCTTAGTTTCTAAAGGAAATACTCCTCTAGCTTTGAAAACTTTACAGCATGGGTGGGGAACGTCCAGCCCTCGGCCATATGAGGCCCGCGAAACCATGTGGCCTGGCCCTCCAAGGCATTAGGGGTGAGCTCATTCAATGTCTGACCAGATAGAGCAGGCTCATGTTTAAGTTGGCCATTTTGTAGGGCCCTCCAGATGATGTTATAAATATCCCCATGGCCCTTGGCAGAGAAAAGGTTCCCCATCCCTGATCTAAAGGCTTTGAGGTCATTTGTGAAGGTCAGGGTTTCTCAGCCTCGGCACTGTGGACATCTGGGTGGGATCACTCTTCCTCCTGGGGGTGACCTCCTGGTACATGAGGTGTGTAGCTCAGATTTATTGAGCACCTATGTGTGCCAGGCATGATTCCAAGTATGTCTCAGATGAAACGATTAACCCCCAGGAAGAGACTGAGCTGCTCCCTCTTTTACAAGGAGAAACCCAGGGTGTGGACAGGGTGCTGAGTTCCCCAAGTCACACCGCCAGCAAGTCAGAAAGCTAGGATTCCGATCAGCCATCTGGTTCCAGAAACTTCCTCTTTCCAATGTGGTGAAATCGCTGGCTTATTTTCAGACAGTAAGCCCTTCGTTCCTGGAGTACACCCTACTTGGCTCGGACATCGTGTCCTTTTCTGTGTTGCTGAACTCAGTCTTATGCTGGGTCTGGTGAATTAACATGCATCTCACCGAGGCCAACTGGGCTGGGATGCTCCTTTTTTTTTTTTTTTTTTTTTTTGTCTTTAAAAACAATATTTTTATTGATTTCAGAGAGAGGAAGGGTGAGGGGGAGAGAGAGAGAAACATCAATGATCATCAATGATGAGAGAATCATTGTTCGGCTGCCTCCTGCACGCCCCCCACTGGGGATCAAGCTCAAAATCTAGGCATGTGCCCTGACCAGGAATGGAACCGTGACCTCCTGGTTCCGTAGGTCAGCGCTCAACCAGTGAGTCACACCAGCCGGGCTAGGATATTCCTTTCTGAATGTCCTCATCAGGTTTGGGGCTCAGTGGGGGTGTGCAGCAGGCAGCCGATCTATGGTTCTCTCTCATCATTGACGTTTCTCTCTCTCCCTCTCCCTTCCTCTCTGGAATCAATTAAAAAAATAAAAATAAAGCTGAGATGGTTGTGCCCTCAAAGCTGTTTTCCATCCTGTGCAAATGTGGGTCTTCTGGGGCCTGTGTCTTCCCCATGCCCCTTCCTGCTTCCCCCCAAACCAGAAGCCGGGGTCGGGGGGTGGTCCTGCAGCTGATAAAGTGGTTGAGGCCCCGGTGCCCCTTAGTGCCTGTGGCCGTGCCTCCACCTGCCTCCAGGCTCACGCCTCGCCTTCCCTGTCTGGCTGCAGGCTTCTCCCACTCGGCGTTCACCTTCGGTATCGAGAGCCACATCAGCCAGTCGAACATCAACGGGACGCTGGTGCCGCCCGCCGCCCTCATCTCCATCCTGCAGAAGGGGCTGCAGTATGTGGAGGCCGAGATCAGCATCAATGAGGTATGTGCACCTTCCCCGGGGAGCGGCCCCCAGCCCCGCTCCTGGGTCCTGGGAGGGCTGGCCACAGGCCCCATCCTGCACGCCGGCCCTGAGGTCCTCGCCGGGGCAGGAGAGTGTGGTGGCTTCACTACAGGCTGCAGGGACCGGAGTGAGCTGTCCAGGCCCCGTGCACCCGGGTGTTTTCCACATGCACACGTGTCTGGCCAGCTACTGTGCGTCATGGTTTCCACATGCACACGCGTCTGGCCAGCTACTGTGCGTCATGGTTTCCACATGCACACGCGGCTGGCCAGCTACTGCGCGTCATGGTTTCCACATGCACACGCGGCTGGCCAGCTACTGCGCGTCATGGTTTCCACATGCACACGCGGCTGGCCAGCTACTGCGCGTCATGGTTTCCACATGCACACGTGGCTGGCTGGCTGCTGACCAAGCACCGTGATGTCACGTGCGCTCCCCCCTCTGAAAACACAGCTGACCTTCCCCCATGTCCCTCCTCGGGGCAGGCGTGCACCGTGCCGAGCACAGAAGGGACGTCCCTCCCCGCTCTCTCTGAGCGGCCGGTTCCCCAGGGCCCTGGAGATGTTCTGTAGAATCTGTCCTGCGAGTGACCCTGACCCTGACACGTGCAGTCAGAAAATTGGGGAAGGACAGGGGTGACTGTCCTGGTCAAGAGCCTTTCAGGTGCCGGACTGGTGACGGTGCCCACCAGAGAGCTGGTGGGAGAAGATGACCATAATGACAAAGTAAAATGGTGACAGTTTGCTCGTATCCCCTCCTCTTCTTGGGTTGGCCTCACTGCATAATTGGGCCAATTTTATACACATGGGTGGTTTTATTTTATTGTAACTTTTTTCAGAGAGGAAGGGAGAGGGAGAGAGAGAGAAAAACATCCATGATGAGAGAGAATCATCGATCGGCTGCCTCCTGCACGCCCCACACTGGGGATGGAGCCCGCAACCCAGACAGGCGCTCTTGACTGGAATCAAACCCTTCAGTCCACAGGCCAACGCTCCGTCCACTGAGCCAAACCAGCCGGGGCAACGTTTCTTTTCTTAATCCTCACCTGAGGATGTGTTTATTGACGTTAGAGAGAGGAAGGGAGAGAGAGAGAGAGAGAGACAGCAATGTGAGAGAAACATCCATTGGTTGCCTCCGATGGTATGTGCCCTGAAACAGGAGTCAAACCACGACCTTTTGGGGTACGGGACCATGCTCCAACCTACTGAGCCACCGGCTGGGCACGGAGGCATTTCACAGGCCGCCGATAGGCAGTTCACCAGTCAATAGGCGGATGGTCTCGGAGTGAGGTCCTCCTGGCGCAGGAGGCCGATTGGGCTGAGGTTCCTGCAGACACACTCTCCCACGTTGCCGGTAGTGATAGTGACTCGCAGGGACTCCCACACCTGTCCTCGCAGCTTTCTCAGCCTGGGGCTCTGGGCATTTGGGGTCGGTCATTCCTGGGAGGGAGCATCCTGTGTACTGCAGAACGCTGAGCAGCTCCCGGGTCTCCACCGTCACATGTCACAGCACTTTCTGTCCCACTTTGACAACCAAAAAGTTGGCCAGGCGTAGCCCAAGTCCCTTGAGCGGGCACCCCTCCATCATTGAGAATCATTGGATCTGGGAGAGCATCTTTTATATGAGATACGGTAGTGCCTCGGCTACAGTAAAGCATCTTTTATATGAAATACGGTAGTGCCCCAGATACAGTGGTAGAGCATCTTTTACATGAAATACTGTAGTGTCCCAGATACCAATAGAGCATCTTTTACATGATATACGGTAGTGCCTCAGATACATAGAGCACCTTTTACATGAAATACAGCAGTGCCCCAGATAATAAGAGCATCTTTTTTTAAAAAAATATATATTTTATTGATTTTTTACAGAGAGGAAGGGAGAGAGATAGAGAGTTAGAAACATCGATGAGAGCAAAACATCGATCAGCTGCCTCCTGCACATCTCCTACTGGGGATGTGCCCGCAACCCAGGTCCATGCCCTTGACCGGAATCGAACCTGGGACCTTTCAGTCCGCAGGCCGATGCTCTATCCACTGAGCCAAACTGGTTTCAGCAATAAGAGCATCTTTTACATGAAATACAGTAGTGCCTCATACAGTAGAGCGTCTTTTACATGAAATATGGTAGTGCCCCAGATACCAATAGAGCATATTTTACATGATATACGGTAGTGCCTCAGAGAACAATAGAGCACCTTTTACATGAAATACAGCAGTGCCCCAGATAACAATAGAGCATCTTTTTTTAAAAAAATATATTTCTTTATTGATTTAAGAGAGGAAGGGAGAGGGAGGAAGAGATAGAAACATCAATGATAAGTCAGTCATTTTTGGCTGCCTTCTGCACGGCCCCTACTGGGGACCAAGCCCGCAGCCCGGGCATGTGCCCTTGGCCGGAATCGAACCCGGGACCTTTCAGTCCGCAGGCCGACGCTCTATCCACTGCGCCAAACTGGCTAGGGCAAATAGAGCATCTTTTACATGATATACGGTAGTGCCTCAGCTACATAGAGCACCTTTTACATGAAATATGGTAGTGCCCCAGTTCAGTGTGGTATTTACCAAACATTGGGTCCCCCACTGAGGACAGCATTACACCCTGTCCTGCACCCAGGCTCACCCCACCACACACACTCTGCCCACCGCTATGCCCTGGGCAGCGCCTGCCCCTCCTCGCCTCTGCCCGCACCTACCTGCCTGCGGTGCCCACAGCCCAGTGCCAGGAGCTTCGGGGCTGATGGCCGTCCCTTGCCTTCCCCCAGGATGGCACGGTATTCGATGGCCGCCCCATAGAGTCCCTGTCCCTGATCGACGCCGTGATGCCCGACGTGGTGCAGACGAGGCAGCAGGCCTTCCGGGAGAAGCTGGCGCAGCAGCAGGCCAGTGCGGCGGCGGCGGCAGCGGCGGCATCAGCAGCAGCAGCGGCAGCAGCCACGGTGGCCACGGCCACCACAACAGCCACGGTGACCCCAGCAGCTGTTTCCCAGCCCAACGCCCCAAAGAACGGAGAAGCCACAGTGAATGGGGAGGAGAACGGAGCACATGCCATAAGTAAGTGCGGGCATGTAGTATGCAGATGCGTGTGTATCTGTGTGCACACATGTGCCTGTGTTAGTTTGTGTGTGACTGTGTATGTGTGCACTGTGTGTGTGTGTGTGTGAATGTATGTGCGTGCACCTGTGCATGTCTTATGCAGACGTGAGCATTCTTCCCTGAGTGAAATTTGCTTCCCTCGGGTAAGTCGTGCAGCCGCCCCGGCCCTGAGGGTCGAGATGACCAGGGTGTTCACACCTCACCCCGAGGCCTCCTCACATACAGCCTCCCAGCCGCCTCAGCTGAGGCTGCGGCCACAGCCCAGCCCCGTGGCAGGTGACCGTGAGTGGGCGCAGGCCAACGAATTCTTCACGTCCGTCCTACGTTGCTCAGCCACGCGGCTTCTGTTCCCTCGCACAGATAATCACTCGAAGCCCATGGAAATAGACGGGGACGTTGAGATCCCACCCAGCAAAGCCACGGTGCTTCGGGGCCACGAGTCCGAGGTCTTCATCTGCGCCTGGAACCCCGTGAGCGACCTCCTGGCCTCGGGGTAAGGGCGTCAGCCGCGGTCCCGCCTCCGGAGCGCGTTCCCTCTCACCTACCCGGGCACCTGCTCAGGGGTGCAGACCGAAGCCTGGGGTGCTTCCTACTGTGGTAAAATTGTGGAGAAGTCCCCGTGTTCTCCCTGGGTGGGGGCTAATGCCTGCATTTAAAATTACTCTGTGCCGCAGAGATGGTGCGGAGAAAAGCCTGAGATAAAAAACAGGGGCCGTGGGGTTGGACTTAGGGCAGGCCGTGCCCCTGGGTCTCTCACGGCGCCCGGCCCCGAGCTGCTTGGCCTGGAGCCGTGGCCTTCCTCTGCCCGTCGGCTGCGGGCCCTGACGCAGGTTGCATGGTGGGGAAAGGGAGAAAACCCGTGAGGACGCGGGTAGCTGACTGCGGGGCGCTTCCTTCTGCAGGTCCGGAGACTCGACGGCGCGGATCTGGAACCTGAACGAGAACAGCAACGGGGCGTCCACCCAGCTCGTGCTGCGGCACTGCATCCGCGAGGGCGGCCACGACGTGCCCAGCAACAAGGACGTGACCTCGCTGGACTGGAATGTAAGCCCCAGCCGCCTCCCACATGCTGGACCGTCTGGTGCCACGTGGGGTGCAGGGGTGCTGGGGTCGTGGGGCTCCCTTCCTGAGAGCTAGCCAGGTCATGTCAGGCTCCTTCCCGGCATTAGCCCACGTCTCCGAGCAGCCAAGGAAACATGACTTCCACCTTCATAGTTCTTCCTTTTTTTTAATGTTTTCATTGATCTCAGAGAGAAGAGAGAGAGAGAGAGAGAGAGAGAGAGAAACATCGATGATGAGAGTCATCATCAATCAGCTGCCTCCTGCACACCCCACACTGGGGATCAAGCCCACAACCCAACCCGGGCCTGTGCCCTGACCGGGAATCGAACCATGGCCTCCTGGTTCACAGGTCGATGCTCAACCCCTGAGCCACGCCGGCCGGGCTGGGGACCGGTTATCGACGTGAGAATGTTCTAGCTGTGGGGTGAGAGGTTCTCTTCGCTTTGTCAGAACCGCCCCCGCTAAGCTGTTTCTGTCGGCCTGTTTCTTTCTGGCCCGCAGAGCGATGGGACGCTGTTGGCCACGGGCTCCTACGATGGCTTTGCAAGAATCTGGACGGAAGACGGTGAGTGCTGCCGCCCTCGGCTTGGGGTCGGAGAAGAGCGGCTTTGGCGTGGAAGCGCCGCGTGAACGGCCGTGGCCTTGAAGTCAGCGTGTTTGTTGTTTGTTTACTTACACTACAGGTAACCTGGCCAGCACCTTAGGCCAACACAAAGGCCCCATCTTTGCCTTGAAATGGAACAAAAAGGGGAATTACATTTTGAGCGCTGGTGTGGACAAAGTGAGTGTTCGCTAAAATACGTCTTTGATCGGTAGACGCTTACTGGTGTTGAATCTCTAGATAACATCGTGGTTTCTTTGAATTCTGAGGCTTTCTGCTTCCTCTTAAGAAATGTGTGGTGCTTGATATATGTGTGTGTGTGTGTGTGTGTGTGTGTGTGTGTGTGTGTGTGTGTTTAAAATATGTTTTTATTGATTTCAGAGGGGAAAGGAGAAGGAGAGAGAGACAGAAACATCAATGATGAGAAAGAATCATTGATCCACTGCCTCCTGCACTCCCCCTACTGGGGATCCATCCCGCAATCTAAATCGAACCGTGACCTCCTGGTTCATAGGTCAATGCTCAACCACTGAGCCACGCCAGTCAGACGCCCGTCACGTCTTAATATGTCACACACTCCACAGACCTTTGTGCAAAGCTCCCCTGCTCACTTGAGGTGCACAGCTCAGCGACAGCCTCAAAGCCAAAAGTACTGACCATCTGGCCCTTGGCAAAAATAGCTTTGCTGAACTCCACACTCCAGTGTGACCCTCTAGGCCAGTGATGGCGAACCTTTTGAGCTCGGCGTGCCAGCATTTTGAAAAAACCTAACTTAACTCTGGTGCCGTGTCACATATAGAAATTTTTTGATCTTTGCAACCATAGTAAAACAAAGACTTATATTTTTGATGTTTATTTTATATATTTAAATGCCATTAACAAAGAAAAATCAACCAAAAAAATGAGTTCAAGCGTCACCTCTGACACGCGTGTCATAGGTTCGCCATCACTGCTCTAGGTCATTGAATTGTGCATTCTTTATCTCTCTCTTTTAAGCCAGTAAACCCTTTGTTCCAACTTCGCAGCCTCTTTTCTTTTTATCTTTTCTTTAAAAAAAAAAACCAAAACACCGAAAACATATTTTTATTGATATCAGAGAAGAAGGGAGAAGGAGAGAGAGAAAGAGAGAAACATCGATGATGAGAGAGAATCATGGATCGGCTGCCTCCTGCACGCAGATAATAGCGTTCAGATAGTAATACCTGGGAGGATGTGTAATTTATGGGGATTCTGGCGCTGGCCTTCAGTGGAAGCTTAACCCCAAGGGGCTAAAGTGTATTTCACATTCTTTTTTTTTTTAATTAATATATTTGAATTGATTTCAGAGAGGAAGGGAGAGGGAGAGAGAGATAGAAACATCAATGATGAGAGAGAAACATGGATCGGCTGCCTCCTGCACGCCCCACACTGGAGAACGAACCTGCAACCGTGCAACCCGGGCATGTGCCCTTGCCCAGGAATAGAACCGCAGCCTCCTGGTTCATAGGTCAGCGCTCAACCACTGAGCCACGTCGGCCAAGCTAAAGCTAGTTCAGATTCTTAACAGCTCTTGTGTAATTAATGTTTTCTTTTATCTGGGGTATATTTAGCATAGACATCAACAGAATGACTTGATTACTGATGTAGTGTGTGAAATTGCATCAGAATTGTGAGTTTCTATATTCTCGGCAGCACCTGATTTTGGGGAGTCAGAAAAGTGTTAGACCCAGCAAACAAATGAACAAAAGATGTTCACTGGGCTAGAGCTGACCCAAAACGTTGAGAATCAGGTTTCAAAGGCACTCCCTGCTCTGAGTATTTCCTCTGAAAATGTCTGCAATCAACACAACTTACACCAGTTCTTCTTCAACCAAGAGCTCTATTGTCAGCGACAGGGAGGTGCACACGTTCTGGTTAAGTGAGTTGATGAAGACGAAATCCCAGTGGTTTCCCTGAGCTGCCTCCGGGGCTTCCCTGTCTTCCCAACATCAAATAGATTCATAAGAATTCCTGTTTGGCCCTGACCGGTTTGGCTCAGCAGAGAGAGCGTCGGCCTGCGGACTGAAGGGTCCTGGGTTCGATCCCGGTCAAGGGCATGTACCTTGGTTGCGGGCACGTCCCCAGTGGGGGGTGTGCAGGAGGCAGCTGATCGATGTTTCTCTCTCATCGATGCTTCTAACTCTCTATCCTTTCCCTTCCTCTCTGTAAAAAATTCAATAAAATCTATTTTTAAAAAAGAAGAATTCGCCCTAACCAGTTTGGCTCAGTGGATAGAGCGTCAGCCTGTGGACTGAAGGGTCCCGGGTTCGATTCCAGTCAAGGGCATGTACCTTGGTTGCGGGCACATCCCCAGTAGTGGGTGTGCAAGAGGCAGCTGATCAATGTTTCTCTCTCATCGATGTTTCTAACTCTCTATCCCTCTCCCTTCCTCTCTGTAAAAGATCAATAAATATATTTAAAAAAAAAAAAAAAGAGTTCCTGTTTGTTTTCCAGGGAAACTGTCTCCCTCCCTCATTTATAGGCCGCTGCATGGGCGCCTCGTGCCAGTGCAGCTCAGTTGCCCTGCTCTTTATCCCCAATTCAGGGAGTGACCGACGCACAGGGCAGTTTTCAGAAATGCCCGTTTCTTCTTCAGCTCCTCATTTGGAAAAGTGCCAGAAAGATACTTAGATAAGCTTTATTATGAGTTTCTTCAACTTGTAATGGGAGCCGGGAAACCCCCACCGATCTCGGTACTTTTCCAATTATCAGTTACAGCTGCTGGGTCTTGTGGAGTCGCCACCACCCCACCTGGCTCTCGAGATTGTGACATATAAAACACTGGATTCCACAGACCTAGGCAAAAAGGCTGCCGAGGATCTCAGGAACAGCTAGCTATATACTGGTCACATGTTGAAGCAATATTTTGGCCATGCTGGAGTAAAATAAAATGTGTAGTTAAGACGCAGTTTCATGGCCACAGCAACCTCGGTTCATATCCGGGTCACAGCACCAAAAAACGAAAAGAAAAGGTTGTTTTAACAGTTTCTCTTTTTCTTTTTGGTATTGAGTGCTGACTAGGAAACAAAGTTCCCCGCGTGGCTTGTGTCCTGTGTTTATTGGGCAGCACTGGAGTGGAGGGAGGAGGGGCCACTGCCTCGTCTTGTATGATAACTTTTCCGAGAGAAAACTTGGCGAGAACACTCACTAGATTTCCTTTTTGTTTGCGGAGCACAGACAACAATAATTTGGGATGCCCACACGGGAGAAGCCAAACAGCAGTTTCCGTTTCACTCTGGTGAGTCTTTTGGTTTGGTTTTGTAATCCTATATAATAAAAGGGTAATATGCAAATCGATCAAACGGCGGAACGACCAGACGCTATGACGCGCACTGACTGCCCGGGGCAGATGCTCGATGCAGGAGCTGCCCCTGGTGGTCAGTGTGCTCCCATAGTGGGCACACCGCTCAGCCAGAAGCCCTAAGTCGGGCTCACAGCTGGAGAGCAGCTGTAAGCCATCAGTCGGACATCCCCCCATGAAACGTCCTGTGAGATATTCCTCACTACTCCAAGGAGTGTGTCCATGGAATCCAGCTGCAATCGCAGTGCTCTCAGGCGTCCATGGTACAGATTCCCCAACATCAAAGCGTTAAAAACACCCCAGGGAACCAGTCCCAGGACCAGTGTGGCCTTCTTTCTCCTGCCAGCCCAGGGGGGCCGTGTTGGGGATCCCTGAGATCGTGCCCTCATGGGGGAGTCCCAGCTCAGGTTTGTCGCAGCGGAAGGACATAGAGCACAGTCAGCCGAGAGGGGAAAGGTCACAGGGCGAAATCCAGCATTGGCAGTGGTCTCTCCCGGAGTCGCCAAGGACAGGCCAATTCCCCCAGAGACGAGTGTGAGGGGCCATGTGGAGCTCAGTAGAGACTCATGTCCAGGATCTTCATGGAGGCTGGTACTGCAGGCAGCCTCTCCCTGGCTCGGACCTGGGTTCCAGACTCCTGGAAGGAACTGACGTAAACTACTAGTTTGCAGTTCAAGTACAGAAGCTGCTCTTATCAGTTAGGGAATGGTGGGAGCCTTCAGATATCCAGATCCCCAGACGTGGGCCAAGAGAACAGGGTCCCCCTGAGGTGGGGCGTCTTTCCCACAGGGGTGCGCAGCCACTGCTGTGGCCCTAACCACGTCCCTCTGTGTGTTGTGGCCACAGCAGGCCACGTGGGGCAGCCTGGGCTCTAGAGACTCCAGTTTTCCACCCCCTGTCCCGCCCGCAGCCCCCGCCCTCGATGTGGACTGGCAGAACAACACGACCTTCGCCTCCTGTAGCACCGACATGTGCATTCACGTCTGCAGACTCAGCTGTGACCGCCCCGTCAAAACCTTCCAGGGACACACGGTAAGTGGGAGGCCTGATGATGGGGCTCAAGTTCATGGGCATGTGCCAGGAGGGGGAGCCTCGGATTAAAAGATGCTGTGACAGCCCTAGCCGGTTTTGCTCAGTGGATAAAGCTTCGGACTGAAGGGTCCCAGGTTCGATTCTGGTCAGGGCACATGCCCAGGTTGCGGGCTCCATCCCCAGTAGGGGGCATGTAGGAGGCAGCCGATCCATGATTCTCATTATTGATGTTTCTATCTCTCCCTCCCTCTCCCTTCCTCTCTAAAATCAATAAAAATCTATTTTAAAAAAAAAAAGATGCTTGTGACGGCCTACTTGTCCCTTGGATTTTTAAATGATTGGAGTATTTCTTGCAGCATGATTTCTGATGCCCTATTAAAATGCTACTGACATTCCTTTAAGCAGATTTGTCACCTGCTTTTTGAATTTTTTTTTTAAATATATTTTATTGATTTTTTACAGAGAGGAAGGGAGAGAGATAGAGAGTCAGAAACATCGATGAGAGAGAAACATCGACCAGCCGCCTCCTGCACATCCCCCACCGGGGATGTGCCCGCAACCCAGGTACATGCCCCTGACCAGAATCGAACCTGGGACCTCTCAGTCCGCAGGCCAACGCTCTATCCACTGAGCCAAACCGGTTTCGGCTTGAATTTTTTTATTAACATTTAATTTTTTTATTATTTCTTATTCTTTTGTTAATCCTCACCCGAGGATACTTTTCCATTAATTTTTTTAGAGAGAGTGGAAAGGAGAGGGATAGACAGAGAGAGAGAAACGTCTCTGTAAGAGAGACACATCGACCGGTTGCCTCCTGCACTGCACCCCGACCAGAGCCAGGGATTGAGCCTACAACCGAGGTGTGTACTCTTAATCGGAATCAAACCTGGGACCCTTCAGCCCATGGGCCGACACTACCCACTAAGCTTAACCGGCCAGGGCTTTTTTTCCTCCTCCTACTCAAATCTGTGGTGCCATTATAGTTCTCATCTAACTGTCCCTGGGGGTGGGGTGATTAATAACAGAGAAAAGAAAGGTACTGTGACTGCAGACCAGGTCTTTTGCAGCCCTTTGCTGCTTGGGCTATTGTAATATCTCAGTTGGTTGGGTTGACCCAGGTATGGGCAGGCAGTGGAGAAAACATAGACCCTGAGGTGAGGTGTTGGGTTTTGGAGGAAGGACTTAGAGTAGCTATTAAATATGTGACGACATAAAGAAAAGGATGCTCGTCATGAATGAATAGATGGGGAATGTTAGCAGAGAAAGGAAAACTATATTTAAAATCAAAACAAAACGGTCAAATGGAAATCTGACAGCTGAGAAGTTTGATGTCTGAAATGAAAATCTTAATGGGTGGGTTTAACAGCCGATTGAGATTGCAGAAATAAGGCTAATGAACCTGAAAAGAGATCATAGAAATAGCCAGTATCCTGAATTTGGTGGAAAATGCTGGTTTTTAGAGAGTGGAAGGGAGGGAGGGAGTGGGGGAGAGAGAGAAACATTGATGGGAGAGAGTCCCATCTATTGGTTACCTCCTGCGTGCACCCTGACTGGGACCAGGGACAAACCTGCCACCCACCACCCTTCGGTGCATAGGCCAAAACTCTAGCCACTGAGCAACACCGGCCAGGATGAAAATGATTTTAATGTCAGTTTCAAAACAACAGTGGTCGGTGGTCATACTGGTTTTCTGTGCTGTGCTTATTAAATGTAAATGCACTGGCTCCCGAGGTGTGATGTTTTTCTTAGAGAAACGTGGATGCGGGTGACTGGTTTTGCATGGTGTGTGGCTGTGCATTTACCTACAGGAGAAAGGCAGAGTAAGCAGCAGGAAAATCTGAGTCCTGTGGTGGAAACTATGAATAGTCTGAAGAGATGACGGGGCGCTGCTGCCCCCTGCCGGACGGTTGTGGTACCTACTCACAGGCCTTCATTTCTTTGTAAAATCCTTTGCTCTCTTTCAGAATGAGGTCAATGCCATCAAGTGGGATCCTTCTGGAATGTTGCTGGCGTCCTGCTCCGATGACATGACCTTAAAGGTAATGTGGAAGGAAGGGCTGCTGGATCCCAGGCAGCCCCGTACTCAGTGCAGGTCTTACCCTCACGGCTGCTCTGGGTGATGATTTTGTATGGAACACTCATCCCACTGCTGTAAGTTTGCCCCATGGCTACTCGGTGCCGCTGGCGCCCCCGGGGTTTTGCCCACCCCTCTACCTGGGCGGCGACCCGCGGGTGGGCTAGCCGCCCCAGGGCCCCAAACCTGAGGAGCGCTCACAGCGTGACAGTGTGGAGCCATTCCTGGCTGGAGAAAGAACTCCTGCCTGCTCACACGCTTGCCATCGTGCCCTCTAGATCTGGAGCATGAAACAGGACACGTGTGTCCATGACCTGCAGGCTCACAGCAAAGAGATCTACACCATAAAGTGGAGTCCCACCGGGCCCGCCACCAGCAGCCCGAACGCCAACATCATGCTCGCAAGGTAAGGGGACGGGCCGCAGCCCAGGCCCGCGCGGCCCCCAGAGCCACCTTGCTCACTGCGGCTGGGACAGTTACTGTATCAAAGGGAACAGAAACATTAGTCTGTAAAAGAGGTGGCCCGGAAGGTGGCCCGGAAATGTCACTTGTATCAAAGGGAATAGAAATCGTGCTGAGGGGTGCTGTGAATGAGTTAGAGAGTGGAAGGGAGGGAGGGAGTAGGGGAGAGAGAGAAACATTGATGGGAGAGAGACCCATCTATTGGTTACCTCCTGCGTGCACTCTGCCTGGGACCTCCCTTCCAAACTACACGAGTAGCTGCCCGGATAGGATAGGGCCCATGAGACAGCGCTATGAAGTGACGCCCGAGTAAGGGTGTGGATCCTTGTGCCCGCCGGGCTGGTGGGAGGGCAGTTCTGTGTCCAGGCGTCTGGCACGTGGCTTTGGGAAGGTTTCATCAGGACGGAGAAAGCAAGCAGAGCTGAGCTCGACGTGCCCGAGGCCCTGCGTTACTTAGTCTAGCCCAGGGCTGCAGGTGGCACGGGTTCTGAGCGGCAGCAAAGGGCTGCCCCGCCCTAGCAGGGCTGACTGAGCCATTTCTATAGTGAACCCCCAGGGCAGCAGCATGGTCCCCAGAATTGGGGAGAGGGGTACGTGGCCGTGGTGGGCAGCCCAGACCCACGCCACTTGAGGTTGCGGTGCACAGAACTGCCTCAGCCCAGTGCTCACAGGACGCCATTCGGCCCCGTGTTTAGTAAAAACGTCTAGAAAAACAAGCTGGAGAGATTCTGAGGCTGGAGATGCCAGGATCCTTCAGGGTCTGGGATCCACGGTGCACACAGCGGATTGCAGGAACCAATGAATGTGAAATCACCCTGTTTCCCCAGTAACAGCATCCAAAAAAGCAAAAGCAAAAGACAGGAATCTATCTACACTAATAAAAGACAAAAATGCTAATTGACTGTACATTCGCCATGCACATCAGCCAATCAGAAGAGTATGCAAATTAACCCAACAATGATGGCCGTTAAATTTCCATACTGCAGGCAGATCCCACTGCGCCGCCCTGCGCGGGCAGCAGTGCGATCCCCAGCCACCGCCCACCCCAGCATGCGATCCGGGCCTGCCGTGGGCAGGGCGGGGCGGGGCGGGGCAGACGGCAACGCGATCCCCAACCACCGCCTGCCCCAGCGCGGGATCTGGGCCTGCCGTGTGCGACCGGGGGAGACAGGGCAGGCACCGTGGGATCGGGCATGCCATCTGCCACCAGGGGAGCGGGCCTAAGCCAGTAGGTGGTTATCTCCCGAGGGGCCCCAGACTGTGAGAGGGCACAAGTTGGGCTGAGAAACACACACACACACACACACACACACACACACACACACCCTGCCAGTGCACAAATTTATTTTTGTGCACCGGGCTTCTAATTTTCTATATAATAGAGGAATATGCAAATTAGCCTGGACACCATAACGTCACTACCAGACAGGAGGGACCTGAGGCTGCATGCCACCTGGCCCAGGTGAGGGACCTCAGGCCACACCCCTCACTTAGTGGGGTTTGATGGGGGACCTCAGGCCACGCCCCCTGCCCCGGCTCTGGGTCAGGAGGCCTCAGGTCGCATCCCCCACCCCGGCTCTGGGCTGGTAAACCTTAGGTCACACCCCGCCCAGCAGGGCTTGACGGGGACCTCAGGCTGTGCCCCCCCCACCTCAGTGCCTGGCGGGGGACCTCAGACCGCACCCCCTGCCCAGCGGGGCTTGACAGGGGACCTGAGGCTGCACCCCCACACCAGCACGGGGCCAGGGAACCTGAGGCTGTGCCCCCTGCCCAGAGGGGCTTGACGGGGGTGGGGCCAGCCAGGTCTGAGTCTCCTGCGTTTTCAAAGCGCGTGTGGGTGGTGGGCAGGGACTTGACTCTAGGTCCCATGGCGTGCTCCAGACTCTGACAAGAGGGGAGATTTGCATATACATTTTAGTAATTTTCTTTCATCTCTGACACTTCTATTATAGAGAAAGGGAATTAAAATATTTCCGCTAATTCCCTTTTAATGTGCACAAATTTTGTGCACCGGGCCACTAGTTGTTTTATAACAATGGCTTTGCTGTTAATGCATCTGAGTCACATTTTCGCCATGACGAAGCATCCCTGTTATTATCTCTGGAAACGTAAAAGCAACACAAGGAAAACGTGATGCATGTACGCCTTGGGGAGGTGGGAGAAAGTCCCGAGTGCCTGTGGTGACGTTTCCTCCCTTCCTCCTAGCGCTTCGTTCGACTCCACGGTCCGGCTGTGGGACGTGGAGCGCGGCGTGTGCATCCACACACTCACCAAACACCAGGAGCCTGTCTACAGTGTCGCGTTCAGCCCCGACGGCAAGTACCTGGCCAGCGGCTCCTTCGACAAGTGCGTGCACATCTGGAACACTCAGGTAATCCCTCGGACCTTCCTCAGAGGCATGCCCAATGTCAAGTTTCGGTGACTCAGGCTCGAGACAGCCTCTGGGGAGTTTGTGCTGGGGAGTGAGTCACCTGCCTCATCCTTTTCTGGAAGATGGGAAAACCGTAACCCAGTCCCCTTGTCACCAGAGATGCTGCTCCCAGGGTACTAAGGTTGGGGGAACAGGTGTCATTGCATTTGAGCTTCCCAGGGGGTCAGCCAAGGGGCGGGGCCAGCCCTGACCTCCGGGCCACATCGTGTAGCAAATCGGAGGGTGCAGAGGAATATCTGTTTGCTTTGTGGTGCCATTTTGATTTTCCTAATGAAAATAGTGTATGTTTCCATAGGAAAGGGTATGTCATATTGGGTTGTGCTGTTGGCAGAACTCAAAGGAGACAGCATTTGAGTAAATGCGGCAGCGTGGGTATCCCTGGGTAAGAGGTTCTGAATATAAGAGTGGAGGTGGGTGGCGCTCAGCGGACTGAAGGGTCCCGAGTTCGATTCCCCGTCAGAGCACATGCCTGAGTTGTGGGCTGGATCCCCAGTAGGGGGCGTGCAGGAGGCAGCTGATCCATGATTCTCTCTCATCACGGATGTTTTCTCTCTCTCCCTCTCTTCCTCTCTGAAATCAATAAAAATAAAAAATAAATAAATTTTAAAAAAGAGTGGACGTGGGTGAGAGGTAGAGTAGGGACTTATGTTGCGCAGTCAGCTCTCGGTTCTCCTGCCGATGGAGGAGAAATGGTCGGAGCCGTTGCAAAAGGCCAACGGTCCAGTTTGTGTGACCTCGGGTGGATTGCATGGCCTCCCTTCACCTCTTGTAATCCAGCCTGCCTTGGGGTTCCCTGTGGCTGGTTTGACATTGCAGTACATTTGCATTGAGCCCATGCCCCCTTGTGGCAAGGGCTGGGAGTACATGAGGCAAGTGAACTAGCTGCCATGGGCAGGGTGTCCACTGAGACCGCAGGCTTCCCAGTGTCTGCCTCACCCAAGCTCCATGCTCTTGGAGAGGGAGAGGTGAGGGGGGACCCTCCGCGGAGCCAGGCTGCTGCTAAGCCTCGCAGCCCAGACAGGCCACGCAGAAAACACACGTTCCAGGAATACAGTGCCTCTTCATAGAAACAGTGCTGGGTGGATTTGTAAAGTGACATCGTAGAAAAATGACATGAGGGCCCGGCCAGCATGGCTCAGTGGTTGAGTATCAACCTATGAGCCAGGAGGTCACGGTTGGATTCACGATCGGGGCACATGCCTGGGTTGCGGGCTTGATCCCCAGTAGGGTGTGTGCAGGAGGCAGCTGATCAATGTTTCTCTCTCATCATGGATGTTTCTATCCCTCTTCTTCTCCCTTCCTCTCTGAAATCAATAAAAGTATATATATATATATTTTTTAATATATTTTTATTGATTTCAGAGAGGAAGGCAGAGGGATATTGAGATAGAAACATCAATGATGAGAGAGAATCATGGATCGGCTGCCTCCTGCATGCCCCCCAACTGGGGACCGAGCCCACAGCCCGGGCATGTGCCCTTGACCGGAATCGAACCTGGGACCCTTCAGTCCGCAGGCCGACGCTCTATCCACTGAGCCACACCAGCTAGGGCAATAAAAGTATATTTAAAAAAGAAAAACGACATTAGGTACCGCCCAAGGTCGAAACCTCATCACATTATGTCACTCCTTTTGCCTAGATCTCAAACCTCTTTGATCCTCAGTGAGAGGATGCCCGCTAAATACAACCACGTGGATGCGCTGTGGCCTTGCTCCCGCCCCGTCCCGCCCCCTTAGCTCCTGACGGCTGCTTTGCTTTGCAGAGTGGGAGCCTGGTCCACAGCTACCGAGGCACTGGTGGCATCTTTGAGGTCTGCTGGAACGCCCGAGGGGACAAAGTGGGCGCCAGTGCATCCGACGGCTCCGTAAGCAGCACCCCCGGTGTGCTGGGGGTGGGGGGCACGGGGCGGAAAGGGGACATGCCCGGCAGCCAATACCCAGGGCCCAGGCTGAGCACCTGGCTCCTGGCTCCTGGCTCCGACCCTGGATGGTGCCCCAGCCTGGACCCTCTGCTGACAAAAGGGTCTCTGGGTCCTGGGCCCTATGGTGATCCCCTGAGGCAGGGGCGGCGGGAGGGTTGCCTAGGGTCGGGGTAGCCCACTCGTGTTCCCCAAGGCCATGAGCTCGGGCTTGACTGGTCGTCGGCCCTGCCGCTCGGTGTCTGGGCCGTACCATGGCCACTGCCTCTGTATTAATTCCCAGGATGGTCAAAGGCTCAGTCATTAGGCTGTTGTTACAGTTTCTCTGAATGTTCAGAACGGTGTGCCAATAGAACTCTATTTATAAAACAGTTGGGCGGGCCTGATTTGATCCGTGGGCTATACAGTATAATTTGTCCACCCGGCTCTGTTCCCTTCCATACAAGTAACATTTCCTGGCCATGTTACTTGCCGTAACTTCCACAAAGTAACTTTTCCGTTCCCTTTTTTACAGTAACTGTTCCAGCCACAGTCACAGGCTCTCTGTTTCCCCACAGGTGTGCGTGTTAGATCTGCGGAAGTGAC
Organism: Myotis myotis; assembly: GCF_014108235.1. Classification (NCBI taxonomy): domain Eukaryota; kingdom Metazoa; phylum Chordata; class Mammalia; order Chiroptera; family Vespertilionidae; genus Myotis; species Myotis myotis. The sequence goes on along the minus strand of NW_023416346.1, from coordinate 130,281,353 downwards.
CGCATTGTCCCGGGAAAGAGAAGAGAAGTCATGGACCAGCAGTGGTGGGCACGGGGGCCTTGGCACCCCTGAGACTCCATCCTGCAGCTGCGAGACTGCGGGGGCGTGGCACGTGGGCATGACCTTGGAGCCAGCCCCTCCCGGCCACGCCCGGAGCCTGTATTCCGTAGTCCTCACCGAAACCTTTCACACAGTTGTATCGGAGGGCAGCCTGACGCCACCAGCCGGATGGTGCGTGCAGACGGCTATGATGCCAGGCACGGCCGGGGGGAAGCTGTGCCAAACAGGAAGAGAAAGAAAACTGCGGTGATCACCCGAAAGCTCCCCACCCCCCACCCCCGCGGGCTGCGTGGTTCCCTCACGAAGGGGACACCGCGGTTGGCTTGCAGAGGAGATTCCAAGACCAGCCTGTGTGGCGGGAATGCGCGTCTCGGTGACCCTTATTCCTCCGTGCCCCACAACCTTCGTTGTCCCGACGGCTTTGCTCGGCCTTCTGTCCACGATGGGGCTGGTTTCGCCTTCTTCCCGTCCCTGTCCTTGCCCCCCCCCCCCCCACCTTTGTCCTCCCTTCCGTGTCTGCATTTGCTGTAGATGTGGCCTTGGGGACACGTGGCAAAATCTTTGTCCACCGCTTTCTCGCCCCTCCCCTCCCCTCCCCTCCCCGCCATCCCTTTGTCATAGTTGTTTCCTATGCATCGTAGGTCTCGAGGGCACTTTCCACGCAAAATAAGTGCTTTATGTAGGAAGGCAGGGCAGGGGGGCTTTTTACAGGAGAAAAAAAAGACTTATAAGAGAGAGAGCCCGGAGTATTTTTGGAAAAAAGAAAAGATATTTTTATGTTAAAACGATTTTAAAATCCTACAATGGCCATCAGACAGAGAGCTTTGTGCGGTTTCCTATTTTAAACTATTCCGGGGAGCGGTTCCGTGGCCTCGGGCCACGTGGCAGGTGGGAGGGCACCAGTGGGGGACAGATCCGAGGACACCGCGGGGTTCCCTCGGCGGAGGGACACCCCGCTCTTTCCGGGGGGCAGCCCGGGGTCCCTGGAGTCTGCCTGTGTGGCCGCAGGAGGGGAATGAAGGCGGGTGCGCTGTGACCTCAGGAGCGAGTCCCCAACCAGACGGTATTGAAGCCATTGACACCGAAGGCGCTGCTCCGAGTCGCCTGTAGGTGGCACCACCTGGTTCCCGGGACGGCCATTGGCCCAGGAGGCGGGGGAGGATGGGGGGGGGCGGGGCCTAGCCCGGCTGACCCCACGGCGCTGGGTCTCCCTGGTCCCAGGTGAACGGGGAGGGAGGCCCCGCAGGTGAACCACAGGTGGAACGTCACCGTCACCTCCGTCTCCATCCCTTCTTTCTCGGCCAAATGCGCGTTTCCTTTTCTAATCATGAGTCTTTTTAAAGTTTTTAAAAAATTAAACCTGGCTTTGTGTTCCCACGGGAGTTTCCTGTCCTTGCTGAGGTAGCCCTTGCACCGGCAGCCCCGCCGCCGAGCTGGTTTTGCAGGGGGCAGTGCGAGGGGCCGTGGGCGCAGCGGGGACGGGACGGGGCAGGCGGCCGGCCATGCGCGGAGCTCCGCCTCCCGTGTCCCGGCCGCCAGACAGGATCCATCCGCGCAGCCGGAAATCCACCCTCAGGGCAGGTGCGCGCGTCCCAGAGACCGGGCCAGGCTGGGCCGCGGAACCTCCTCCTGCCGCCATCACCGGGCGCCCCGTGGATACGTGACATTCTCGAGTCCCGGGGAGAAGACCCCAAAGTGCTGGTTCCGAGTTGGGTGCTTTATTTGGGCCGTGGCCCGGACACTCGGCGAAGCTCAGAGCCTATGACGTCACCACTCGCATCTCCCAAGCCCAAAGTCTATGACGTCACCACTCTGGTCCTGGACATCAATGAGAGAGAAACCTCGATCAGCTGCCTCCTGCACACCCAGCTGACATCCCAGCCAACTTAGGTCATTCCTGCCCCGAGAAGTCAGGAAGTTTGGGGTGGTGTGTGGAGGTGCCATCTGCCCCCCTGCCCCCCATAGAAACGGGCGCATCGCCGCCCGGGGGGGGGGGGGGCGGGGGCCAGGACACGTCGGGCGCCTGCAGGGTGCGCACTTGGAGCTTCAGTAGACAATCCTCCCACGAGGCCGGGAGCCAGGGTGTCGCCGACGCGTGGTCCGTGGGTAAACCCGACCCGCTTGGCCGGAGTGAGGTGGGAGCCGAGGCCTGGGAGACCCTGGACCACGCGGGCTCAATCCCAGCCGGCGGGGACCCGTGGGGATGAAGGCCGACCCCAGGCCCTGGCTTCCTGCCCCTGACCGTCCAAGAAGAGCTGCCGCAGCCACAGGGGACCAAGCGCGCGCATCCAGGCGCCATGGCAGCGCCCATGCTCACCGGGAACTGAGCTCCAGAAAGTCGGCCCGGCATCCTGTGACTGTTCGCCCTCATTTACTTACAGCTTAAACCCTAACGCTGGCAGTTAGTGACCAAACGTGACCTTGACTCTGAGCAGATGTCCCACGCCGAGCCTCCCAGACTCTCCGGCTGGGTTTGCCGGGACCGGGGATGGCGGGAACGGGCAGTGACCAGCATCATCCCGGGGACTGGAGTCTTTTTTTAAATATGTTTTTGTTATTGATTACAGAGAGGAAGGAAGGAGAGAGAGAGAGAGGAATATCAATGATGAGAGAATCACTGATGGGCTGCCTTCTGCAGGCCCCCTAGTGGGGACCCAGCGAGCCCGCATCCGAGCATGTGCCCTGACCAGGAATTCAACCAAGACCTCCTGGGTCATAGGTCGCTACTTAACCGCTGAGCCACACCAGCCGGTTTCCTTCTGTCCTAACATCGGTGTGGGGCAGGGGAAGTGCACTTTGTCCGACGTCAGGTCTGCTTCGTTCTGGTTACTTTCCTCCTTTTCAGCCTGTTCCACCTTCCTTTCTTCACAAATCGTGTTTCCAGTTAAATGCACAAACGTCCCCTCCGCCCCGCCTCAGGGCTTTGAACTCTGGCTCCTGCGGTGTTTGTCGTCAGTGTCAGACGTGCCAGCAACTGTGCTTCTCCGGCAGCACCTCCACCCTGTCCGCCCGCGTCCATGTCCGCGTCCGCGTCCGCCCCCCCACCCCGCACACCCTCAAGCGCTCCGACAAAAATGATCACCTTGCGTGTGGTAGCTCATTTGTTCCAAGAGAATCAACAGCTCCTATTCAGTGTCTTGAATAAATCGCTCTATTTTGATACGAGAGAACGTGGTAGGTGTGCTTTCTTCGCCCCGCTCGTCCCTGGGGCCCACGACTCCCCGATGAGCAGACACAGACTCGGTGCGTGCCTCCGGGACTGAGGCTGAACCTGCCCAGATGTGGGAACAGCAGCCCAGGTGTGGCAAAGGGTAGCTCTCCTAAGGGCACGTGTTTCTTTTTTAATCTTTATTGTTGAAAGTATTACAAATGTCCCCCTTTCCCCGCTTGACCCCCCCCATTGTCCATGTCCGTGGGAGATGCATATATGCCTACAAGTTCGTTGGCTGATCTCTTCCCACCCACCACGCCTGCCTTCCCTCTGAGGCTTCAGCCTCTTCCCTGCTTCCATGTCTCTGGGTCTCTTGGTTCATCAGTTTATGTTGTTCACTAGACTCCACACGGGGGCTGGGGGTGGGGGGTGACTTCTGGTGGGCCATTTGGAAAAGTCAAAGTCGGTGACTCCTCCTGTCCCCGGTGGTTTGCTGGGAACGCGGTTCTGCCATGAACTCCGAGGAATCTGCAGAATGGGAAGTCCCAGGGCCACTTCCACCCCAAGTGCGTGTGGCATCATTTCGTTCCTTTGTGGATGTCCCCCCCTGGGACAAGGAGGCAGTTGTCCTGGGGACACAGGCTGCGTCTTGCTCTGTATATATTACCTTGTCCTCTACTCACTCTGTCCATGTGGGTGTATAAAGTCCACCCTGAAAAATCCAGCCCTCCGGCTGCGCTGCCTTCGCATTGTAAACTAGTCTCCTAGTCTCCGGATGGAGTCATAGTCACTGAGACACTAACATAAGTCAGGCCCGTATGAGGCTTGGCAATGACCTCCCCAAGTCCATCCTCTGGCCCCTCTCAGGAAACATTTCCGCTCACTGCCTCTGCCCTTAGGAAGCAGCACCTCCTCCGCTAGCCTCCCTCCTCCCCGTGATCAGGTCAGTCCCTCCAGAGTGGACCACGCCCTGACCCAGTGGTCGGCAAACCGCGGCTCGCGAGCCACATGCGGCTCTTTGGCCCCTTGAGTGTGGCTCTTCCACAAAATACCGACTTCTGCGCATGGGCCACGAAGTTTCAATCGCACTGTACGTGTGCGCCCACACGTGGTATTTTGTGGAAGAGCCACACTCAAGGGGCCAAAGAGCCGCATGTGGCTCGCGAGCCACGGTTTGCCGACCACGGCCCTGACCACAGTGACTGGCTCAGCAATGAAAAAAGGATCCAAGCTGAATGAGTCATACTCCTTCAGAGGCTTTTCTGCTTAAGGTGCAGACAAAGATGGTTTCCTGGGAAGGTTTGTCTCAGTCCACTGGGGTCCCAGCCTGGTGGGGAATCTAGGATTGGAAGCCTAGATTCTGACCCCATGGAGACAGCCTGAAAGCAGATGGAGGCAGAGCCCAGAAGACACGAACTGAGCGACCTGAACCCAGGCGCATGCAGCTGGACCGGAAGCTAACCACCCACCCCCTGGTCTTCCTGAGATAAACCGAGACATCCCTCTGTTGCAAGTTGGCAAATTTCCGTTCCTTGAAACTGCAAGAATGACAAGCACGAGAGGAGATAGAGACGAAGGACTTTTCTGAGTGTGGTGGATGCCTGGGCTGCTCTGCTTTTCTGTGGTCACATGGGGCCCAACCACATAGCCAGCAATGGGAACGGGACCCTGGCTCTACTCCATGGGTCTAAGACAGTGGTCGGCAAACTGCGGCCCCCTGAGTGTGGCTCTTCCACAAAATACCACGTGCGGGCGCGCACATACAGGGCGATTGAAACTTCATGGCCACACTCAAGGGGCCAAAGAGCCGCATGTGGCTCGCGAGCCGCAGTTTGCCGACCACTGGTCTAAGATATGAACAGGCTCTCTCTCCTCCTTGAGACTTGCTTACAATAAACTAGCCATGAACCTCAGCCTGATACCAACCTGCAGTTTCTGCCCTGGTAACTTGTTCTCCTCAGCTCTCTCCCACTCTTGAAACAAAGTCTGAAAGCACTCACGATAAAGCTTCTCCCTGTAAAACATAATAACAAGCACTGTCACACTTCATGTCGCTAAGATGAACGTCAGCACCTTTTAAACAAACCTCATGGGACACAATCATACCATAGACCAATGGGTCTCAGCCTTCTGGCCCTTTAATCCAGTTCCTCATGTTGTGACCCAACCAGAAAATTATTTTCGTTGCTACTTCCTGTCATGTTACTACTGTTATGAATTGTCATGTAAATATCTGATCTGCAGGATGATCTTAGGCGACCCCTGTGAAAGGGGCGTTCGACCGCCAAAGGGGTCGCGACCCACAGGTTGAGAACCGCTGCCATAGAGGGAAGGGGAGAAGAAGGGAGTAAGGAACTGAAGTCTTTGAATGGAAAACAGGAAAATGAAGTGCTTTCCTGTCTTTCAAGATTGTTTCTCCCTAACTGGCTGGGAGGGAGGCTAACTCCTACATGCCTTGGCTCTTGAAAACTAAGGAAGATATATTTGTAATATAAATTTTTCTGAAAACTGCATTATATATACAAAATGTTTTGATAATTTTTTTCTTACAAAATAACCTATAGTCTGAGCTATAGACAAATAGGATCATTGGACAGAGCATACCCATTTATCCTATAACATTTCCAAACGGGAACAGTTTACTTTTTACTCGCTTTGGCACAACAGATATTTTTTTTTAAATCTATTTTATTGATTTATTACAGAGAGGAAGGGAGAGGGATAGAGAGTTAGAAACATCGATGGGAGAAACATCGATCAGCTGCCTCCTGCACACCGCCTACTGGGGATGTGCCCGCAGCCGTGATATAGAAATAATGGAGTTTTTTGCTTTGAAAAAAAAATTGAGCCAAATACACTTTTCAATAGAGACTTCACCAAATAGAAAATGGCAGTGATGCTCTTAAGTGACTTGTCCCCACAAACACTAAGAAGTGACGCAAAGGTCCTGCCCCTGACGACCAGAATCAAACCTGGGACCCTTTAGTCCTCAGGCCGATGCTCCATCCACTGAGCCAAACTGGTTAGGGTGGCAAAACAAATACTTTGTGCACATGAAGAATAAACCCAGTTCAGGAAATTTAAAAGTTATTTACAATATAACATTAACTTTCTCTACATAAGTGAATATAGCTAAATAGTATGCTACATTGATCTTTTGTTCAGTTAGCACATTATATATCTACTAGTGGCCCGGTGCATAAAATTCATACACATTAAAAGGGAATTTATTAGAGGAAATATTTTAATATTGCTGTTCGCCCTTTCTCTATAATAGAAGTGTCCAGCCAGCCCCACCCTCATTGGGTGACACCAACACCCGGCCGGCCCCACCCCTGTCAAGCCCCGCCAAGCGGGGGATGCAGCCTCACGTCCCAGCACAGAGTTGGGGGCGTGGCCTCAGGTCCCTCGCCCGGGCCTGGTCCCACGCAGCCTCAGGTCCCTGCTGATCAACGTTACAGTGTGATGACCATTTGCATATTAAGCTTTTATTATGATGATAATAGAAGTGTAATATGTTAATTAGACCAGACATTCTTCCAGGCGACCTTCTGAACGAAGCTGGGGCTGCAAGGGAAGCCCAGGTCCCAGGTGCCAGAGGGAAGCCGGTGCAGGCAGCCTGGGGAAGGCAGGCCTACTCTTGCACGAATTTTGTGCATCGGCCTCTAGTATATATATGTAACAGGAGGAGCAGAGTTCAGAATGGTGGTGGAGATCAAAGGAGGCCTGAGTGTAGGCAGTCTCGGACCCCAATGTAGCTGGCGGCAGTATAAATCCACTGGAGGATGATGTTATAATTAAGTCAGTAACCCAAACAGGCAGCCCAAATGGGAAGACAAAAACAACCCCCAAATGAAAGAACAAGAGAATTCTCCAGAAGAGATAAATTAAATGGAGATAAGAAATTTATCTGACCCTAACCAATTTGGCTCAGTGGATAGAGAGTAGGCTTGCAGACTGAAGGGTCCCAGGTTTGATTCCGGTCAAGGGCATGTACCTCAGTTGTGGGCACATCCCCAGTATGGGGTGTGCAGGAGGCAGCTGATCGATGTTTCTCTCTCATCGATGTTTCTATCCCTTCCCCTTCCTCTCTGTAGAAAATCCATAAAATGTTTTTTAAAAAGAAATTTATCTGATACAGAGTTCAGAATAATAATGGTAAAGATCTCCAACAGCATGAACCACCAAAACACTGGGTTTCTGATCAAACCTGCCTCTTCTGAGCCCTCTTGTAATGCACAGAGAACATGCAGTCCAACACAGACCAAAGGCTGAATTCCTGATAGGAGCCGTCTCTTTGGCACCCTCCTGTGGTGAACGAAGGACATGCAGCCCCATGTGAGGACCAGAGGCTAAATTCCTGATGGGAGCTGTCTCTTCTGCGCCCTCTTGTGGTGCATGAAGAACAGGCAGCCCCACGTTGGGAGCAAAGGCTGAATTCCTGATGTGAGCTGCCTCTTCTGCGCCCTCTGGTGGTGCATGAAGAACATGCAGCGCAGCCCATCCACATGCCCTGCACCTCAGCTGCTTCTCCACTTGGCTGCCCTTCTGGCATCATCAGTAACTTTACCCAAGAGCATTTGCTAGAAGTGCTGTTCAGAAGGAACCCAAGCCAGACTGGGAGCCTGGTTTCAATGACTTTATTAACTTTCCCAGGGACTTGGACGTGGCATTACAGTACAGCGTGTACAGAAGCTGCTGAGCATTTGGTCTGGAACAGTGATATTTAACCTTTTCATCTTGTGGCACATAAAATTCGGTGGCGACCCCCAAAAATATATATTTTGCCCATCTGACAAAGAAAATAGCCATACTTTTGATTCAATGACACCCGACGGCTATTGTGTTCGCTGTTGTCATTTTTTTAATTTGACAAACTAAGGGAAAGGGGTGGCGCCCCTGACTAAACAGCCAGGTATTGCGTGTTGTACATATTCCTGTGGCGCAGAGGTCGGAAGTCACTGGCCTACAAGGCACTCTTCCATTCCCAAGGGCACGCACGTCGCTTCTCTTTTCACAAAGAGGACCCTCGGGAAGATGCTCTGACATGGTGATGAGAGTGAGCCTGGGGGGAGGGACACCTTGACAAAGGCGCTGGGAAGGTGAGAACACTTCTGAGGAACAAGGGCTGTAGAGCGGAGGATGGGGGGTAGGCCCTTTCTCTCTCACAGGTCTCCCTGGATTTTGGGAACACCTTCAACCTCGTTCGCCTGGCGGGACCCGCTTGCAATATGGATTTCGATTGTGCTGGCATCAGACCCTGGAGGGGAAAAGAGAGAAGGCTGTGATGGTGTCGTGTCCTGGGAGGCGTTGCATGAGCTTCAGCAACGTGTTCGTGGACGAGATCACAGTGAGTGTGGTGGCTGCCTGGCCGCCTGCGCTCAACTCCAGGAGGTGCCCCACGAGAGGGAGACCCCCTTCTGTCAAACTCAGACACCTCCGAGTGGTCCTTTCGTGGATGATGCCACGTGGTTTGGGGGGAGAGCAGTGGGTTATCAGTAGAATGAAAGCAAAGGTCTTGCCCTAGCCAGTTTGGCTCAGTGGATAGAGCATTGGCCTGTGGACTGAAGGGTCCCAGGTCTGATTCCGGTCAAGGGCACATGTCTAGGTTGTGGGCTCGATCCCCAGTAGGGAGCGTGCAGGAGGCAGCCGACCCATGATTCTCTCATCATTGGTGTTTCTCTCTCTCCCTCCCCCTTCCTCTCTGAAATCAGAAATATATATTTTTAAATGCTGAAAGGAGAGGCAGATGAGGAACTACAAGACTGGCATCAGTATGGGGCACTGTGACGTTCCATGTACACCCCGACGGGCGTGAGGGAGGTGACAGGCACCACCTCCATCCCACCTCACCTTGGTTGCTGACGGGCCTTGGGGGAGCCCTGGACCCCGCAGCTCGCCCGCCTCGCAGCCGGGGCCTCACCTCCAGACAGCATGCTCAGGGCCTCGTCCGACGTGTGCCGGCCCACACGTGCCACCTTCCTGGAAGCGGGGCTGTCACCGGGCGCGCAGGGGCCCTGGTGGGCGGGGCAGGCCCGCTCGGCGGCCGAGCTGGTCATGGGCTCCCACTCGATCTCCTTCCTGGGAGACTGCAAGTCCAGGCGGCATCCGGTCCAGCCGTAGAAGGCCAGCGACAACAGGAACCCTTGGGCGGGATTCAGTATGCCCTGGAGGGGACAGGGAGACCCTGGTGAGGTGAGCGCGGGCAGCAGGCGGCGCGCCCCCTGCTGGCCTCGCCTGGAGTGGCCGAGCGGGTTGATGTCGCAGACTCCTGAGGCCACCGCGGGCAGGGAACCGGTCCTCACTTCTGTGCGGTACCCACACAAGAGCTGAGCCAAGGCACCAAGCCACTGCCAGGCACAGCCCGGAGGAGGCAGGAGCGCTGGTCTTGCTTTCAAGTCCTTGCCAATCAGATTTCCTCCGATTTTGAAGCGCCATCAAAATCAATTCTGTATAGGACAAAGTGTATTTTTCCACCGAGAGCTCCTGTTTATATTTTTTAAAGTATTTTTATGGATTTCAGAGAGGAAGGAAGAGAGAGAGAGAGAGAGAGAGAGAGAGAGAGAGAGCCAGAAATATCAATGATGAGAAAGAATCCTCAGTTGGTTGCCTCTTGCATGCCCCACACTGGGGATCAAGCCTGCAACCTGGGCATGTGCCCTGACCAGGAATCCAATCGTGACCTCCCGGTTCATAGGTTGATGCTCAACCCCTGAGCCACAGGCCCGGCCCGTGTTTGTGTCTTTATTATAAACGCAATCTAACGGAAGCGGGGGGGGGGGGGGGGTACCCATGTGCTTCCACCTGACCATCCCGTGTATTTCTAGCCAATATATTTTGATGTGTGTTATTATGTAGCTGTATTTAGTATAATTTTTTATGTTTATATATATATTTTTAATCCTTAACAGAGGATATTTTTTCCATTGATTTCCAGAGAGAGCGGAAGGAAAAAAAACATCGACATGAGAGAGACACACTGAGCCAAACCGGCCAGGGCTACATTTATAATCTTTTAAAACGTATTTTTACATTCATTTCAGAGAGAGGAAGAGAGAGAGAAACATCGATAAGAGAGAAACAGAGACAGGCTGCCTCCTGCACGCCCCTCCTGGGCATGTGCCCTGGGCGGGAATGGAACCCGCATCTTTCGGTGCAGGGATGACGCTCAACCAACCGAGTCACATGGGCCAGGGCTGGGCTTTATTTTGCAAGAGGAAAATTTAAAATCAGGATTGACCTACCATAATAAACCACGTGGTCTTGGCCGCATTTCTGACATATTTCAAAGCGCCTCCGTTGATGTCCGGTTGCATCTCCAGATAGAAGAGAAGGCTTTCATTGATGATGTTCGACAACCAACTGTGAGAAAGACAATGGCCCGCCCGCCCGGGGAGGACATCAGCCGCAGAGGGCGAGCTCACGCACTGGGGGCAGGGGGCGCATCTCCCCAGAGCTCACGGTCCTCCGGGGGTGGCCGCAAGCACTGCCCCCCCATCAGAATTTGACAGAAGACCCACAGCTGCTTCCCCGTCCCATGCAGAGACAGACAAACCCTCCATCAACCCCAAAGTTGGTCTTCGTTCGAAGCGTGGCATATGGTTTGGACCAAGATCAAAGCAAACCTTATCTGACATTTATGTTCAGATGTTTTATTTGTTTGTTTGTTTGTTTGTTTTAATCCTCACCCGAGGATATTTTTCCATTGATTTTCAGAGAGAGTGGAAGAGAGAGGAAAGACAGAGACAAGCATCCAGCACGAGCCCCGACCAGGGCCTGGGCCAAGGAGGAGCCTGCAACCCAGGTACATGCCCTTGACCGGAATGGAACCTGGGGCCCATTGGTCCACAGGCCGACGCTCTATCCACTGGGCCACAAGGGCTAGGGCTGATGTCCGAATGTTTTGATGTGATTGTTGGGAGGCAGTGAGACGGGCAAGGCCAGCTCATGAGGCTTTAAGAGAAATAATGACGCCTCCCCTCGCAGTGCCCGAGCCTCCTGGCATCACATGAGTGGCCACGCCCACAAAGGCAGGCCCGCCTGGGACACGTTGCTTTGCGGCAACTAAGGGTTTTCTTTTCTTTTTTCACTTTACCCCCACCTAGTGGGCACTTTTATGTACTGCGAAGTGGGAGAGAAAAATGCTCTACTTGTTTTGAGTCTGAAGGTAGAGGAGGCCACTGCGGGTGGAGAGCGGCCCCTGGTGGTGCCCCTGTTATCTGTGTTCTTATCTCCGGCCCAGAGCTCCTTGGAGAAGAGCTCCCTGAGGAGGTGACTGTTGTGCCCAGATTTCAAGATTCCCAAGGGCCCACCAGGGAGCCAGCGAGTCCGATGCAAAAGCAAAGAGTCCTTCATTTCAAGCTAGCTTGAGCTCCCCGTCCACCACACTCACCGACACAACGGCAAGCCAAGTGGCCGAGAGAGAAAACTCTGTGTGGAGAGAGGTTTTATAGGGGGTTGGGGTAAGGGGAGGAGAAAGGACTGTGGGCCCTGCCGATTGGCCAGGCGCAAGTCGGTGTCTTGTTACACAGGATGTGGTCATATCTATGGCGACTTCCCTTGATTGTCATTGGTTAGTTTAAAGAAGTCCTGGGTGTGGCTAGCAGAGGCTTGGCTTCCGGGAAGAAGCCTTGCTGAGCACATGGCCAAGGTAAGATGGAGAGCATAGCCCTTACCCTGGGGCAAGATGGAGGGCATAGCCCTTACCCTGGGGCAAGATGGAGGGCGTAGCCCTTACCCTGGGGCAAGGTGGAGGGTGTAGTCCTCGCCCTTTCATTCCCCCCTTTGTCTTGGAACTTCCGGCTCAATCATGAGACGGACTGCATTTCTATTTCACCATTGCTACAGACCCGTAGTGGGCACACAGAACTATCAACTGAACTATCCCTATACGCTTAACAAATGGTCCGGTGGAAGGGAAAGAAACCATTTTAGATTTAACAACTTCTATTGAAATAGGATTTTTCTTCTTAAAATTCCTCCATGGCTATCAAAAAGCCAAATCAAGATTAATTTATCCTGATGTTTGCATAAACACAACAAGAATGGTAACTGACTACCTTTGCTGGAATTTCATGGTTGAACCTTAATGTGTCCCGTAGGGCCAGGAAGCCAAGCCATCCAGATGCCATCAGGCCTGCCTGCAGTATCTGCTGAGTTAGGTGAATCAGTTTTCTGATTGTAACCTGCTGCCGTGCATGGGGCACAAGTCTATTTCTCTCTCTCTCTCTCTCTTTTTTAAAAATACATTTTTATTGATTTCAGAGAGTAAGGGAGAGGGAGAGAGAGAAACATCAATGATGAGAGAGAATCATGGATCGGCTGCCTCCTGCACACCCCCTATGAGGGATCAAGCCCACAACCCAGGCATGTGCCCTTGACCAGAATCAAACCCGTGACTCTTCAGTCCACAGGCTGATGCGCTATCCACTGGGCAACACCAGTCAGGGCAACACAGGTCTATTTCAAAGAGTCCACGTTGGGCAGAAGGCCTGCGGGGGGGAAACTGAGGAGAGAGAAATTGCTCTCTACCCTTCTGGCCTGAGCTCTGACGCATCCCACCAAAGCTGTGCCCTCGCCCTTGGAGCTTCTTAGATACTGGCAGCTGGTGCCAAGACTGACACGAGTGGGTGGACTGAGAAGGCAGGGCCAATGCTGTGTTTCCATGGTAACCTGGCAGGGGGCACCCGGATGCTGGGGCTGGGATTGTGAAGCCGGGGTTGTGTTCTAAGGGCTTCCTGTCCCATCTCCGTGGATCTGACTCTTTGCAGACGCTGAGGGGCTGTGGACTTGCCTTCTGTCCTGTGTGCATTTCCTCGAAGGGCCGCTAGCCCAGAGCCAAAGGTTTCCTCTCCAAAGACTCCTCCCTTGGGCCCTGGCTGGTGTGACTCAGTGGATAGAGGGGCGGCCTGAAGACTGAAGGGTCCAGGATTTGTTCTGGTCAAGAGCATATGCCTAGCCCTAGCCAGTTTTGCTCAATGGGTAGAGCATCGCCCTGCGGACTGAAGGATCCCGGGTTTAATTCCTGGCAAGGGCACACGCCCAGGTTGCAGGCTCGATCCCCAGTGGGGGGCGTGCAGGAGGCTGCCGGTCCATGATTCTCTCTCATCAGTGATGTTTCAGTCTCTCTCTCCCTCTCCCTTCCTCTCTGAAATCAATAAAAAAAAAATTTTAAAAAAGAGCATATGCCTGGGTTTCCGGCTCCTCCCCAGTAGGGGGCGCGCAGGAGGCAGCCAATCAATGATTCTCTCTCATCATTGGTGTTTCTATCTCTCTCCCTCTCCTTTCCTCTCTGAAATCAATAAAAAAATACATACATACATATACATATAAAGACTCCTTCCTCTAGAACTCTCAGGTCCCTCGTGGACAAGCAAATTGCCCAGGGGCCTGCATGTCCCTTCCCAGTGGCAAGTACAAGGAGCAGAAGACAGGTTACCAGACAACGACAACCAGCATGATCTTGAAGAATCGGGTCTTGATCATGGCTCCCATCCGCCTCTCCTTCTCCGTGTAGACGCCTTGTCTCCCTTTTAGTAGCGAGGCCACTGTGGAGAGAGGGCATGCGCGACGCTCAGGACGAGCAGGGGGCCCTGGAGCAGAGCCCAATGGTAACATCTTACGCGACCTGGTGACCTCCGTCTCAGCGCTGATGAAACCGGACTTGAGTTTTACTAGTTCAGGAGCTACGTTTTAAAGATTTACATTTTCTGTGATAACAATGAGCCCTAGCTGGCATTGCTCAGTGGACAGAGCGTTGGTCCACGGGTCACAGGTTCAATTCCTGGCCAAGGGCACGTACCTGGGTTGCAAGTTCTATCCCAGGCCCTGGTCAGGGCGCGTGTGGGAGGCAACCAGTGAATGTGTTTCTCTCACCTCTGTGGGGAGCGGCTGCAGTGTTCGGACAGGTTCATGCCTCGGACCAAGGAGATGGCACAGTCCTCTCATGGGCACGTGCAAGTCCCAGCTTGGAGGGCAGGGCCTTCCCAGCACAATTACAGCCAACAGCTGTAGTTGTGAGCTTGAACCTATGGTCCGAACACGTGGCCCACGTGCCTGAGTGACGTGGGCTTGATAGAGTTCAGGTGCATGTAGTTGAGTAGGGTCGGAAGCCACGAGAATGTTGTAAACATCTTGACCACGCCCTGACTTTGCCTCGTGGCATCTGCTGTAAAATAAAAACTCGGCTTGTAGTCCGTGGCGCTGGCGCTAGCTCTCCACCAGAGAGGACAGCGTCCCACCCAGACGCAGCTTTCTTCTCTTGTCTGTCTTTTCTCCATCCTTCACCGCCCCCTCTCAGGCTCACCGAACCTGGCTGAGCTGGCTGGCACATAAGGCGCCCTGGGGCTGAGCATGCCATGGCCGTGCCGGCTCGCCACACACATCCATGTTTCTCCCCCTCTCTCTCCCTTCCAGTCTCTCTGGAGATCAAATGGAAAATATCTTCCGGTGAGGATTTTAAAAACACATTTCAAGTTCTCCATCATGGCCGCCCTGGTCCTCACTCTGTGGGTGAGATTCCCGTGGGGAGGCGGAGCCGTGGGGAGGGGATGGGCGGGGGGGATGAAGCCCCAGCCCCAGCCCCAGCCCAAGCCCAGATGCCTTCCCAGTGCGTCCTGCTGACCATGGCCACTCTCAGCCGGCCTTGCGCCACAGGACTCATCTCCTGTGCTCTGCCTCCTGCCTCCTGCCTCCTGCCTCCTGCTCGGCTGAGACCAGACGGGGGCCAAGTGCATTTTAGGAGGAAGCAGGCCCTCGGGCCCTCACCCCCTCCCTTCTGCTCCGGCCTCCCTCCAGTTTCCCAGCTGCTCCGTCTCCAGGCCACAGCGGGGTGGGCGGGAAGCCGGCAGGTGCTGCCTGGAGGGGACGCTGGCCAAGGACGCGTGCAGCCATGGCCACAGCGGCTTGCTCCCTGGTGTACACAGCTGCTCACTGCCCCCCTATATCCTGCTTCTGTCTCAGAGGACGATGGGTGAGGCCAGCGCCCCGGATCATTCCAGAAGGACAGCATGTGTCACGATCCGGACCCCAGGCCACCACGTGGGCGCTGCCCTGTCCTTACCTGCCGTCACCGTCTTGCCGAACAGGATGGGGTTGGCCAGCAGGACGAGCAGCAGCGGCAGGTAGGCGCTGATGTAGTGCGGGATGGCGTGCTCCAAGCCCCGCTCGCACCTGCCGGAGGGGGGGCCCCCCGAGTTATTCCGGGACGCCGCTCAGCTGGGAACGAGGCAGGAAGGCCAGAGGGGAGATACCGGATTCCTTCCGCCTCTGCCCCCAGGAAACTTGACAGCAGCGCAGGCTGGGGGACTGCAGAGTCGCTGGCAAGGAGGTGGATCGGGCCGCCGGGGCTGCCTGCTGGGGCCTCCGCAGTTCCCCCCGGAAACGGAGAGAATGGAAAGGACCCGGGTGGTGGATTCCTCCCCCCACCCCCCAGTCTCTGCTCACGGGAAAATCGCACAGTCCCCGGGGACAAGGCCGCTCAGGGAGCCGGCCAGTGGATGCCGCCGGTTCTTAAGGTTCATGGGAGCCATCATTCTGTGGCTCTTCCCAGGGAGAGGGACGGGGTTCCCGTTGGCTCGGGGACACCTGTGGCGTGCTGGGTGCCACACAGCTGTGCTCCCACGGGAGGAGCTCACCAGGGGAGAGATGCATATGGCAGAGGGAAATGGCAGAGGCGGGAGAAGTGAAGGCCAAGGGGAGAGGACTGCTCAGGCCCAAGGAGGAAGGGGAGAAGCAGGTGGGAGGGGGAAGAGCAGGTAGAGGGGGAAGAGCAGGTGGAGGGGGAGAAGCAGGGGGAGGGGGAGGGGCAGGTGGGAGGGGGTGCGGGAGGTGAGGGGGGAGAGCTGGTGGCTGGGAAGGAGGAGTGACAGGAAGGCTAAGCCTCTTGTGTTGGAGGAGCCAGAGGGGGTCGCGGCGGAGACGCAGAGCACCGGGTGGGGAAGTGGTGCCGTCTTTCCGCGGCTGCCTTACCTGGACAGGGACGGGTGGTAGAGCATGAGCACCCCCTCGGCGCTGAGCAGCACGGCCAGGCCCCAGGCCATGAGGTGGTAGAGCAGGATGATGCTAGGAGAGGAGAGAGCCGCCTCAGCTGCGCAGCCAGGGAGGCCCAGCGGCGCCGGCCACGCCCGCGCTCCCCACTCGGGCAAGGAGTGGCCTTAGTTGGCCCCTCGGCTGTTCTTTTTACTGGGGTGGAGTTCATAAAACAGAACCATTTTACCCTGGCCGGTTGCTCAGTGGTTGGAGCATCGGCCCACGGACCGAAGGGTCCCGAGTTCGATTCCGGTCAAGGGTACGTACCTCGGTTGCAGGCTCCTCCCCGGCCTGAGCCCTGGTTAGGGTGCCTGCAGGAGGCAGCCCATCGGTGTGTTTCTCTCACATCAATGTTTCTCTGTCTTTCCCTCGCTCTTCCACTTTTTAGAGAGAGTGGAAGAGCTGCTTTGTGTAGCTGAGGAAAAGGCCTACCTTTATTCTTTTATGTCGATATCCAGTTGTCTGAGCCAGGGTGAGGATTCCCACACAAAACAAACCAAACCAACCAACGCCACAGTGAGCTAGCACTGCGCACACCAGGAGGGCTGACACTCTCAAAGCCACACACATGCACAGAAAGTAACACGTGTCGTTAGCACAGACGCGGGAACGCAGAGCCAGCGCTCCCAGCTGCTGAGAAAGCACCTCGCGGAAAGCAGCGCAGCAGCTCCTTACGCGGTTATACTCAGGGACGCGATGGCCCGGGGCTTCCGCCCGGAGCTCCCACCCTGGGATGAGCGGAAAACGCGCGTCCTCACAAGCACTTGCGTCCACATGTCACTGCAGCTCTATTCCTAATCGCCGCACAATGGCACCCCCTCCATGCCCATCAGTGATAAACGGATAAAGTGCCCACGGCCCTGCAGTGGAATATTACTCAGCAACGAACAGGAATGAAGCGCTGATAGATGCTACAGCGTGGACACACCTTGGAAATGTTATGCGAAGTTTAAGAAGCCGACACAAAAGGTTGTATAGCGTATGATTCCATTTATGAGAAACGTCCAGAACAGGCAGATCTAGGCACAGAGAGTAGATTAGCAGCTGTGGGGGGCTGAGGAGAGGGGAGAATGGACGGACAGTGACTACTAACCAGCACAGACATTGGGGGGGGGCGGGGGGTTAAAGCGTCATAAACTAGATGATGGTGATGGCGGCACAATTCCGGGAATTCACTACAAGACAATGGGTCTTGTTGTTAATCCTCATCCGAGGATATTTTCCCACTGATTTTCAGAGAGAGTGGAAGGGAGGAGGAGAGACACAGACAGAGAAACACTGATGTGAGAGAGACACATCCACGGGTTGCCTCCTGCACGCACCACTCCTCCCGCACTGGACCAGGGATCGGCCTGCAACCGAGGTGGGTGTCAGGCTCAAAGGGGAGGGGCTGTCCTCGGTGAGGCTGCAGGTGTCTGTCTGGCGATGAGACCTGGCTAAATGGCGGCACACCTTTCCCGGGGCCAGGGCACCAGAGCGGCCCCCCTCCTCCGCCTACCTCAGTCCCGACGACCTCCGGATCACCAGGTAGGCGTCCACCGCGTAGCAGAACAGCCACCAGAAGCAGGTGCTGTAGAGCAGCTGGATCCACACCTGTGGGCGGGAAGGTGGCCATCAGGGCCCCAGGGCCCGGGCGCCAGGCTGCCCCAAGCCAGAGATGACCCTCGCCGCCCTCTGTCGTCAGGAGGCGCACAGGGCAGCCTGGGACACACTGGGCAGGCCTGGAAACCAGGGCGGTGTGGCGGGGACAGCTGTGCGCCTCTGTCCGGGTCTGCTCAGCGCCTGCCCCGCGAGCCCTGAGGGTTCAGCTGTGGGGCGTAGACCGCCCGAGGGCTCATAGGGTCTCCGGGCCAGAAGCGCTTTTGCTGAGAACGAAGGGGTGTGGGCAGGACAGGCAGAAGGGCCTTCTCATGGGAGACGAGGCTCCGGGGATGCAGTGGGCAGCCATGGAGGGGGCGGGGCTGACAATTCTCTACAAATGGAGGGTCCAGGCAGCCTCCGTGGGCCGAGATCGCTCACTGGACGTTATCTTGGTGGACCATGTGTATTTAAATATATATATATTTCATTAGGCAAAATGCAGCCAATAACTCAGTAGCTTTCTTTCTTCTTCTTCTCTCTCTCTCTCTCTCTCTCTCTCTCTCTCTCTCTCTCTCTCCCTCCCTCTCCCTCTCCCTCCCTCCCCCCCCCCTCCCTCCCTCCCTTTCTTTCTCTCTTTCTCTCTCTCTCTCCCTTTCAGCCAGCTGGTTCTGACTGTGGCTCTGCCTAAGGCAGTGGTTCTCAACCTTCTGGCCCTTTAAATACAGTTCCTCATGCTGTGACCCAACCATAAAATGATTTTCGTTGCTACTTCATCACTGTCATGTTGTTACTGTGATGAATCGTCATGTAAATATCTGATATGCAGGATGGTCTTAGGCGACCCCTGTGAAAGGGTCGTTCGACCGCCAAAGGGGTCGCGACCCACAGGTTGAAAACCGCTGGCCTAAGGTAAGGCTTGCAGGACTGTATGCACATGCGCTGAGGGGGAGGGAGGGAGAAGCCACATTAAAATCACAGAGGTCGACAACCCAGGGCCCCTGGTCATCAGTTCTGGGGAGGGAGTTAGGTCTGAGGGTTGGGGGGGGGGGGGGAGACTCTTTGAGGACCAGGGCACATCAGGAGCTCAGCCAGAGAGGAGGGGCGAACAGAGGGCGAGCACTCACCGCACTCCCCACGCAGAAGGCAGCAGGCCAGATGTCCGTCCCGTTCCCCACATTCATGGTCTGAACAAAATCAGGGAATCCTAGCCACACTGCCGCCCGGACCATGACACCTGGGCGGGAATTGGAGGCGAGAATGAGCCCATTTTTTACCCGATCCTGATGTGGATCTAAAGCTGAGTTGTTGCTCTGTGATGGATGGATGGATGGATGGATGGATGGACGGATGGATGGACAGATTGATTCGCAGATGGGACAGAAAGGGAGAGAGAAAGAAGGGAGGAGAAAGAGAGGGAAGTAACGCCCATGTTGATGTGCACACAGAGTAACTGCGATGGTGGCAAAGCCATCCCGGCATGCCTGTCTAACAAACCACCATCAGCCATAGCGTGTTCCTGTATTTTGTGTTTACTTGGCATTAAGAAGTGATTATGGAAATAGCAAATCAGTTACTTCTCGGCTATATATATATATAATATATTTTCATTGATTTCAGAGAGGAAGGGAGAGGAAGAGAGACAGAAACATCAGTGATGAAGGAGAATCATTGATTGGCTGCCTCCTGCATGCTCCCCTACTGGGGATCAAGCCTGCAACCAGGGCATGTGCCCTTGACCAGAATGGAACCCGGACCCTTCAGTCCACAGGCTGCTCTATCCATTGAGTGACACCATCTCGGGCTTGGCTATAATTTTAATGTCCGTGTTAACTCTTATTCATACAGAAAAGAGTGTTAGAGCACACTGTTGAAGTTTAGGAAGAAACTTGCTGCATCCTCTTACAACTGCACTGAAGAATCTCACAAATTCGCTGTTGACCACTTCCTTCCGACACTTATTATTTGTCAGTCTTTATTCCCATTAGACCCAATACGGAATCCTCCTCAAACACTACACGTACTTCAAGTGTAGGTCGAGGTTCCTGTATGTTCCCTCTGCAACCGAGGTACGTGCCCTTGACCGAAATCAAACCCGGGACCCTTCAATCCTCCCGCGACACTCTATCCACTGAGCCACACTGGCTAAGGCCCTTGGCCATAACTCTTAGGGACCGTCTTGTTTCGCGGATCCTCTAGTCCTCCTGTCCGGTCCCCAGGGAACCGGTTCTCCCTTTGTGCTCCTGAGCTCGCAGATGCCCTGCCCGCTGCAGGCCACGCTTTTACCCAGGCAGCAACCAGATCCCCCCCCCCCCCCCGCGGGCCACGCGCCCTCACCCAGGCACCAACCAGATCCCCCCCGCGGGCCACGCGCTCTCACCCAGGCAGCAACCAGATCCCCCCCCCCGCGGGCCACGCGCCCTCACCCAGGCAGCAACCAGATCCCCCCCGCGGGCTGCGCGCCCTCACCCAGGCACCAACCAGATCCCACCCGCTGGCCACGCGCCCTCACCCAGGCACCAACCAGATCCCACTCGCGGGCCACGCGCCCTCACCCAGGCACCAACCAGATCCCCCCCGCGGGCCGCGCGCCCTCACCCAGGCACCAACCAGATCCCCCCCGCGGGCCGCGCGCCCTCACCCAGGCACCAACCAGATCCCACTCGCGGGCCACGCGCCCTCACCCAGGCACCAACCAGATCCCCCCCGCGGGCCGCGCGCCCTCACCCAGGCACCAACCAGATCCCCCCCGCGGGCCACGCGCCCTCACCCAGGCACCAACCAGATCCCCCCCGCGGGCTGCGCGCCCTCACCCAGGCACCAACCAGGTCCCACTCGCGGGCCACGCGCCCTCACCCAGGCACCAACCAGATCCCCCCCGCGGGCTGCGCGCCCTCACCCAGGCACCAACCAGATCCCACTCGCGGGCCACGCGCCCTCACCCAGGCACCAACCAGAGCCCCCCCGCGGGCTGCGCGCCCTCACCCAGGCACCAACCAGATCCCCCCCGCGGGCTGCGCGCCCTCACCCAGGCACCAACCAGATCCCCCCCGCGGGCCGCGCGCCCTCACCCAGGCACCAACCAGATCCCCCCCGCGGGCTGCGCGCCCTCACCCAGGCACCAACCAGATCCCACTCGCGGGCAGCGCGCCCTCACCCAGGCACCAACCAGATCCCACTCGCGGGCAGCGCGCCCTCACCCAGGCACCAACCAGATCCCCCCCGCGGGCCGCGCGCCCTCACTGTGCCCGGACCAGGGCCACCCTGGGGCCGCGCCCTCACCCAGGCAGCCGAGCACGTCGCAGGCGACAGCGGCGCGCAGGATTCGGGTGGACGCGGGGGCGCGAGCCGGAGCCCGCGGGGAGGTGAGGGACCCCGCGGGGGCCGCGGGCCGGCGCCCGGGCAGCAGCTGCAGGAGGCCGAGCGCCAGGCGGAGCGCGCCGCTGCCCAGGCACAGCGCGTTGAAGGCCCGCGGCTGGAAGCCCAGCACGAGCTGCGTGGCGGCGTCCCGCGTGGGGCAGCAGAAGGTCCCGAGGCGCGGGGAGGCCATGTCGGTGCTGAAGCCGCGGCCCAGGTCTGCCGGGACCCGCGGGCCGCCTGGGTCATGTGCGCCGGCCGGGCGGGGGGCATCATGTGCTCTGGGCTCCCCCCACTACCCCCCGCCCGTCTGGAGTTTGCAGAAAAGGCGCGGGCGCGGCGGGGGCCCTGCGGCCTCTGCGAGGCCACGAGGCCTCACGAGGGCGATGCTGGATCCGGAGGGGGTGGGGGAGGGGCGCCAGAGGTCGGGGGTCAGCCTTCTCCCCTTTCACCAAGCCTCCCAGGGGCTGGATTCTGCGGAATCGAGGCCCCCAAACTCCATCTCCTCTTAACTGATCTGCCAGAAAAGCCCGCCTCTCTCCAGCCTGATCTCTCCTGAGGGGGCTCTGCCGTTTCCAATCAGAAGGTTTACAGGCACCACACGACCAGGAACGGGGACTGGTGTGGGCTGCGCGAAAACAATGCTTTATCATCGCTACACTCCCCTCCCTCGAGGAAACAGGCCCACAGAAGCAGCGTTTGCATTTAAAATCAACAAATGAACCTTAAAGAAAGGGAGACTGGGCCTAACCACACACACACACACTCTCTCTCTCTCTCTCTCTCTCTCTCTCTCTCCCTTTCTCCCCCTCCCCCTATCAAATCTGTTCCATTTATTACTCAGCTCAGCGGTGTAGGTTCGCTTTTGACATTTGAAAGGAACTTCCAAGAGTAATTCTGTTTAGAAAAGAATGTTATTCAAGTGTATCCAGACTTTCTTAACTGCTATAATTGCCTGCATGGTTCACTATACATTGAAAATCACGCTTGCCGAAACCGGTTTGGCTCAGTGGATAGAGCGTCAGCCTGCGGACTGAAGGGTCCCGGGTTTGATTCCGGTCAAGGGCATGTAACCTGGTTGCGGGCACATCCCCAGTGGGGGATGTGCAGGAGGCAGCTGATCGATGTTTCTCTCTCATGGATGTTTCTAACTCTCTGTCTCTCTCCCTTCCTCTCTGTAAAAAATCAATAAAATATATTTAAAAAAAAAAATCACGCTTGATTCTAGAGCAGTGGTTCTCAACCTTGGCTGCACATTAGAATCACCTGGGAATCTTTTTAAAATCCTGATTTCTGGGCCTCATCCTTTGGAAATTCTGTTTCTTTGTTATGGGGTGGGGCCACATTAGTAACAAAGAAATAGAATTTCCGGAGGATGAGGCCCAGAAATCAGGATTTTAAAAAGATTCCCAGGTGATTCTCATGTGCAGCCAAGATTGAGAACCACTGTTCTAGACAGACAAAAGTTTCAAAATTATATCAGTACTAATAATAAGCATCCTAGAGTGAAGCTTAAAAAGGAAATAGCTCTTTATGGTTGAAAATGAAAGAGCTGCTTCCAGGTTATGGCTCTACTAACCCAAGCTTTGTTTAAAAACAAAACCCAGCCCGGCCCCCGCAGGCTCAGTGGTTGAGTATCGACCTATGAACCAGGAGGTCAGGGTTCCATCTCCAGTAGGGGGCGTGCAGGAGGCAGCTGATCCATGTTTCTCTCACATCGCTCTTTCTCTCTCTCTCCCTCCCCCTCTCCCTTCCTCTTGGAAATCAATAAAAACAAAACACAAACGCCTCTACTGTATTTCTCATCATCAGTAAACCCAGTAGGTCCATCGGCAGCCCCGAAGCCCTCTCCCCGCAGTCAGTGGGCGGCTCTCTAGGTTTCTTCCCATCCACCTAGGCAAGGTGTCAACACTTGACCACAGACGCTGAGGGTGCCCTCCCACCCCGGCTCACCCACAGTGCCACCCACAGTGCCACCCCAGCTTTGCAGTTTGAGGCGCTGAGGCAGAGTCTGGGCTCAGCGCCTGCGCCTCCATCCTGGAGACCAGGGGACCCGGCTTCCTGTCCCCGGGGACGGCAGACAGGCCCGCGCTGCCAGATGGGAAGCAGAGCCCCGAACAAAAGGCCGCCACTTCAAAAGGGCCCGCCCGGCACTGGCACTGCGAGCCGCAGCTGCTCTCACAGAGGCCGGAACAGACTGACGTTGGCAAGCCTGAACCGCTCCTCCCTGGGACACGCTTGCGCAGACCGTGGGAAACCCCAGGGAATGCTCGCCAACGCCTGGCCTGAGCCAGCGCGCAGCCTGCTGGCTGCTTTGGACGGTGCGGCTCCTCCCCCTTCGCCCTGGGAAAGCAGCCGCCGCTTCTGCCGGGAGCCCGTGGGATGGGCTTTGAACCGTGAAAAGGGAACGGGAGCCTCTGTGTGTCGCCCTCACGCGGAGGGTTCGGGCGGCCGATCCTTGCAGAGGCGTCTCTGCATCGCAGTCCCTGCCTTGTGCCCGAGCTGCACACACCCCTCTGCCTCCCCGTGCCACGCCGTGTGCCCTGCGCGGCTGTGGTGCCCAGTGTTCAAGGGAGCGGACACCAGGCGATCCCTGGTCAGGATCACCTTGGGAGGAAACTTACCAACGGGCAGGATCGGCTAGGGGCCTATGCTACCGATGGGCCTCGGAGCCGACCTGCGCAAGGAGGGATAGCAGACTACATTTCTTTCTGTTTTTTAAAGAGACATGCTTTATTTGTTATTTTTAAAAAATATATTTTATTGATTTTTTACAGAGAGGAAGGGAGAGGGATAGAGAGTTAGAAACATCGATGAGAGAAACATCGATCAGCTGCCTCCTATACACCCCTACTGGGGATGTGCCCGCAACCCGGGCATGTGTCCTCAACCGGAATCGAACCTGGGACCCTTCAGTCTGCAGGCCAATGCTCTATCCACTGAGCCAAACCGGCCAGGGCCAGACTACATTTCTGAACTGTCCAACAAGTAAGAGGCAACTTGAAATTAGCCCGAAAAAAAAAACTATGACAGAAACATGTTTGTGAGACAGTGAAATAATACGCAAAAAGGTAAACAGGTGAAGTGCACAGGCATACACAGGTGGACACATCCGGAAGTACCGCACAGGTCAACAATACAAGATGACACTGCAGCCCGGCCGGTGTGGCTCAGTGGTTGAGCTTCAACCTATGAAGCAGGTCACAGCTCAATTCCCGGTCAGGGCACAGGCCTGGGTTGTGGGCTCGATCCCCAGTAGGGGGCGTGCGGGAGGCAGCTGATCCATGATTCTCTCTCATCATGGATGTTTCTCCCTCTCCCTTCCTCTCTGACATCTATTTAAAAAATAGATGCTGACAAATGGATCAACATCCGCCTGAGCCAAAGAGCATTCTAAATGCAAATGCCCAGTGAGGGGTGCAGGCCTGAGGCTGGCAGTGGTGAGTAACATCCTTCGGCTGGGGAAACCCCCGGGGAACGAGGAAAGTCTGGGACTAACTTGGGACCGAAGTCAGGATGCTGGGAGGAAAAGGAAGCACGTGCAAGAGGAAGAAGCCAGATAAGGACCCGCGGAGACAAACAAAGCGACTTGTGCTGAGAAAGAAAGCACTTCCGGACAATGTTCTGGAAGAAGCCGGAGGAAGGCTCCCGGGGTGGAGATGAGAGGAGAGCCCAGGGCTCTGAGAAAGCAACGGCCACTCGGGCTCTTGGCACCTGAAGCAGTTCAACGCCTCCAACGGGCCCATCGAATCACAGTCGGCCCCACCTCAGAACACACCGTTTCCAACGCTTTCTCCCCAAAGCCAACTGGCCAGTCGCTGAGTAAATAAAGCTCAAGCAGAAGGCGAACCTGGGTGTGCCGGACAGGGATTCAGTCTTTTTAAAATTTTTTTATTTTTATGGATTACAGAGAGGAAGGGAGAGGGAGAGAGGACAGAAACATCAATGATGAGAGAGAGTCATTGATCAGCTGCCTCCTGCACGCCCCAGACTGGGGATCGAGTCCACAACCCAGGCACATGCCCTTGGCCGGAATTGAACCCAGGACCCTTCGGTCCGCAGGCTGATGCTCTATCCACTGAGCCACACCAGCCAGGGCAGAGATTCGGTCTTCATCACAGCTTCACTTGCTGGGACACAGCCATCAGGACCTGAGGAAACCTTCGTTTGGAAGTTTCCAGAGAAAGCCAGTAGGGGTGGAGGAGTGTGGCCGGGGAGGGGACCAAGCATGCCTTTGGTTCCCTTGATCCCGTGAACTGGGCAAACGCTAGGGGTCCGCTACATAGCTTGCAGTCGGCACACAGGGCTGCGCATCTTCTGGCCTTGAGTCCTTTCTCTGCACGCCTGGGGAATTCAGTAGCAAACATTCTCCGGGATGAATGGGCCTGGAATCCAGGCTTAGAACCCAAGGAGCCTGATTCAGGTGGCTGTTGGGCACTGACTTCCCCTGATGAAACAGAAGAGTGTGGGTTCTGAAGGAGCCTTGCCCTTTCCGCCGAAAAGCAACAGACATTCAAGGATTCAGAAACAGTGCCCAAGCCCAGCCGGTGTGGCTGAGTGGTTGAGCATCAACCTATGAACCAGGAGGTCACGGTTCCATTCCCGGTCAGGGCACATGCCCGGGTTGTGGGGCTCCATCCCGTGTTGAGCGTGCAGGAGGCAGCCAATGAATGATTCTCTCTCATCATTGATGTTTCTATCTCTCTCTTCCTTCCTCTCTGAAATCAATTAAAAAATATTAAAAAATAAAACAAAATGGTAGGGAAACATTGCCGACCATTAAAACAAAATTATTTATTATTTAAATATATTTTTATTGATTTCAGAGAGGAAGGGAGAGGGAGAGAGGTAGAAACATCAATGATGAGAGAGAACCAGGGATTGGCTGCTTCCTGCACGCCCCCTACTGGGGATGGAGCCCGCAACCCAGGCATGTGCCCTTGACCGAAATCGAACCCGGGACTCTTCAGTCCGAAGACCAACGCTCTATCCACTGAGCCAAACAGGCTAGGGCAGTGGTCGGCAAACTGCGGCTCGCGAGCCACATGCGGCTCTTTGGCCCCTTGAGTGTGGCTCTTCCACAAAATACCGCGCACGTGCAGTGCAATTGAAACTTCGTGGCCCATGCGCAGAAGTCGGTATTTTGTGGAAGAGCCACACTCAAGGGGCCAAAGAGCCGCATGTGGCTCGCGAGCCGCAGTTTGCCGACCACTGGGCTAAGGCCAACATTTTTTTAAAAAGGAGAGAGACATAGTGCCCGAGAGTATCCTCAGCTTGGCCACTTCAGAGAATGCGTCCCGGTCCTTGAACTGAGTCACCTCCGCCTGAGAGGGCAGGAAGCAAGACCGAGTGTGGGAAGGAGAGGGGGGGGGGGTTGTGTTCAGAAAAGAGGAAGAAAATCAAACTAACATCAGTATCTGCTCTGTCTTCTGTGAGCCGGAGGCACTGGTGCTTCATGTCTTGCTTAAATCTCCCCTCCATTCTGTGGCTCATCTTTATTTCTAGTTGGTGTGTGAGGCGTGGGAAGAGGTGAGGGAACATGTCCAAGGTCACGGAGGTGGAAGCCCAGGCCTGTTGCGCAGGAAGCACTTCCTCCAGAGGGAACCCGGGGCCGTGCCTGTCACCTTGCAAGTCTACAAACCAGCCAGACCCAGGGCGTCGCCTTCTCGCCCCTCATCTTGAGGCAACCAGGAGTCCACTTTGGAGATGTTGGGGGCAGGTCACAGGTGGCCGCATTTGATGCTGTGTGACTACACCTGTACTGTCAAGGAAGGAGATATATACATATTATATAGCATGTACATATACGTTACATAGTTTAAACTTGTTACACATTACATAGACCTGTGTGTATATATGCATGTTACATAGTTTAAACTTGTTTCAGGTTGTGTTCCTTCTGGAGCTCACTGCGGTAATGTGGTGATGCAGTGACCGTCATGTCTAGGAGCTCAGTCCTCATCTCCAGGAAACGCGTCTAACAAACCTCACAGAGAGGACGAGACCCGCTCCTGAACCACAGACTGCGGGTGATTTTGAAATGACTGCTTCGCTGCTACTCCAGCGGCTGAGGAGAGAATAGGAAATCCACACGTTAACCTCAAGGGCTTCTGTGGTTAGCACTGCAGCACGCTGGGAGATTAGCAACCTCCTAGCAACCCGGCGCATGCAGTAGGGATATGTATCTGACTCTGGCCGGGTGGCCCAGTGGTTGGGGCATCATCCTGTACACCAAAGCGTTGCGGGTTTGATTCTGGGTCAGGGCACATACCCAGGCTTCAGATTCAATCCCAAGTCAGGGAGAATATGGGAGGCAAGCAATCGATGTTTCTCTCTCACATCAAAGTTTCTGTCTTTCTTTCCTTTCCTCTCTCTAAACACAGCCTCAGGTGAGGATTGAAAAAAAAGCCAATCAGCCCTGGCCGGCTTGGCTGAGTGGATAGAGCGCCAGCCTGCGGATTGAAGGGTCCCAGGTTTGATTTCGGCCAAGGGCACCTGCCTGGGTTGCGGGCTTGATCCCCAGTGGGGGGCGTGCAGGAGGCAGCTGATCAATGATTCTCTCTCATCATTGATGTTTCTCTCCTCCCTTCTTTTCTGAAATCAATAAAGAAATATATTTTTATTTTTTAATATATTTTATTGATTTTTTACAGAGAGGAAGGGAGAGAGCTAGAGAGTTAGAAACATCGATGAGCGAGAAACATCGATCAGCTGCCTCCTGCACATCTCCTACTGGGGATGTGCCCGCAACCCAGGTACATGCCCTTGACCAGAATCGAACCCGGGACCTTTCAGTCCGCAGGCCAACGCTCTATCCACTGAGCCAAACCGGTTTCAGCAAGAAATATATTTTTAAAAAAGCCAGTCATATGATACTTCTCATGCCCCTTTTGAAGTGTATAATTATGCAAATGTAAAGAATTACCATGATAGATTAGATTTTTAGAAAGTTACTGCGCCTGGGAGACATTTTTGTTGCAGTAACAATGCTACCACCTTTCAGATAGTCGTCCTCCGCTACTTCCTGCTATTTCTACTGCTGGTCAAGTGTGTCTCCATCCCTTGAAGTTCGGGCAGAGAGATTCCACTGAAACAAGGGCTCTGGCTGGCGGCCAGCGGAGGAAGTTTCTGGATCCAGTCAGCAGCCCTCCCAGCAGCAGTGGCTTCCCGCCCCTCGTCCCCTCGGCACCCGAATCATTTCAGCTCTGAGGATGCGCACATGGTCCCGTCTCCTCGTGTGCGTGTGGCCCTGGTTGATTTGTGGGGTGAGAGGGAGGGAGTGACAGAATCTTTAGTGAGCTCTTGAAGTTTGCATACTCTCCTGGATGTCACTTTATTTTTATTTATTGATTTTAGAGAGGGGGGAAGGAGAGAGAGAATGTCGATTTGTTGTTCCACTTATGTATGCACTCATTGGTTGACTTTTTAAAAAGTTGATTTTAGAGAGAGAGGAAGGGAGCGGGAGAGAGAGTCATGGATCGGCTGCCTCCTGCACGCCCCCTACTGGGGATCGAGCCTGCAACTTGGGCCTGTGCCCTGACCGGGAATCGAACCGTGACCACTGGTGCTTGTGGGGGACAACAGATGCAAAAAGCCACTTACCACCCCCCACACACACACTACTCTTTTCCTGGGGAAAACATTTTGTCTCTTGTAAAGAAGTCGCTGCCATTTAAAATCCTTGCTCGGATCACAATGGATGCGGCCTGCTAACTTGAGTAGTAAGCTCTCCCCTCTCTCTCTCTTCCCCTCTCATATCTTTATGGGAATGGAGCAGTCCTCACTGGGCTTGAGGGCAGCATGAGCCTTCCCCACGCACCCCCACCCTCAGCAGATAGCCAGCCTGCGCTGCGGCTCCTTAAGAGTGGCGGGCCTGCGTGGGGCTTTAGCCACGGCCCCTCCAGGCTAACAGCGAGCGCCTTCCAGTGGTCCCAGCCGGGACCTGGGACCCGCGGAGCCCTGGCCATGTTCCCCAGAGAGAGCAGGGCCTCACCCCAGGACCCTGGATCCGCTCCTGTGTGTGGCTACAGGGTCATTGCACGTGGGATTAAATTTAGGAGTTGGAGATGAAGAGACTGTGAGGTCTGATCAAATAATTGAATCATCCCTGCCTCCCCCTGGGAACTGACCTTTAGGCCACTTCACAACCGACATTCCCTTTCGCTTGACCACATTCCACTTGCTAAGACCATTAT
Source organism: Myotis myotis (assembly GCF_014108235.1). NCBI lineage: Eukaryota > Metazoa > Chordata > Mammalia > Chiroptera > Vespertilionidae > Myotis > Myotis myotis. Next base: position 130,251,983 of record NW_023416346.1, on the reverse strand, counting down.
CTCTCCCCTCTGGACTTTCCCAGGATCCTGACCCGCCCAGAGAGTTTCCCGCTGAAACCCCCCCACCCCCACCCCCCAGAGTCCTTAAACCATCTGACTGCCCGTCACTGGGGGGCTGGCAACATTCGGGGCTCAGCCCATGTGGTCTCCAGGTGACCCAATTCATTCACAATCCCTCACCATGTGTGCTCCTCCTTTGGCGACCCTGACAGACCCCCCTGGTTTCTGCAGATGGCCCTGTAGTGTCCCCCGAGTGTCCTCCAGGCTGAGGAAGGCGGGCCCGGGCAGACAACAGAGGCTGTGAGGACAGGGGTAGAGATCGAAGGGGTGCGGCCACCAGACACGGGAGGGGCAGGACACAGGCTCGCCCCACTGCCCTGAGGGCCCGCCCTGCTGACCTGGAGTTCACACTTCTGGCCTCCAGGACAGAAGCACAGGTTGCCTGTTTTGAGCAGGTGATGGTGATGTGTGACAACAGCCAGCCCTAGGAAACAACAGTGTCCCAGAGGCCTCAGATTTCCACGCACCCTAAAGGCACTCATGGTTGACTCACCTCACCTGCCCGCGGGCCTCCAATCGCCACTTATCAGGCACTCAACTCAGTTCTTCAGCAAGAAAACCACTTCTCTGTTTTCTTAAAATATTTTTATTGATGTCAGAGAGGAAGGGAGAGGGAGAGAGAGAGAGAAACATCCATGATGAGAGAGAATCATGGATCGACTGCCTCCTGCATGCCCCACACTGGGGATCGAGCCCACAACCCAGGCATGTGCCCTGACTGGGAATCAAACCATGACGCCCTAGTTCATAGGTCGAGACTTAACCACCGAGCCACACCGGTCAGGCAAGCCACTTGTTTTTGATTGCCCAGCCACTACCGTGTACACAAACACACACACACACACACACACACACACACACACACACACACACACCCTGGGGAGGGGATGTTGAGGCTCAGAGATTCCAAATCCAAATGAACCCGATTGGGCCAGATTTCTGCCTTCTAGGGCTGAGGCTGCCAAGCTCCCCACCAAGAGAGCTCCTGGGTCATGATTTCCACCTGAGGAGCCCAGGGCCTCTCAGCCTGCGAGATAACAGCTCCCTTAGTCCTCCTCCTGGAGGTGCTAGAAATACTTCAGGGAGAGGGAACCAGCCGCAGGGCCACCTCAGGTGTCCCTAACCCTTTCCCCTCCTGTCCTGGTCAGTTAGACGCCCTTCTGCACTGACTTGCGCTCTAGTTGTCTCCTGGTGGCTGCTTGCTTTGTGTTCGCAGCTGGAGTTAGTGCCCCACACTCCCTGTACCCTTTACACTCCTTCCCCACCTCCCACCTCCCCACCCGGAGGCTGGGCTGCCGGGAAGATGCTCAAGAAATACCTCAGAAGCCCACGCCCCTTGGCTACTTTATATGAAGGCCAAACTGCAAAATAGCCAACGTCTTTCTAAAGCTGTATTTTATTTTTTTTTATTTATTTTTTATTTTTTTAAATACATTTTATTGATTTTAGAGAGGGAGAGAGAGATAGAAATATCAATGATGAGAGAGAATCATTGATTGGCTGCCTCCTGCATGCCCCCTACTGGGGATCAAGCCCGCAACCCAGGCATGTGCCCTTGGCCGGAATCGAACCTGGGACCCTTCGGTCCACAGACCGACGCTCTATCCATTGAGCCAAACCAGCTAGGGCTAAAGCTATATTTTAAAATAGGAATCTTTAAAAATAGTGGCTGCAGCTAAGCACCCTCTCATGAACGCTCCTGATTTGAAAAGGTAGGTATTGGGTTATATTGTGATTAGCTATTGATGGTTCTCTGAAAGTTGGTTCAATTTGCCTTTTATTTATTTAAATATATATATTTGTATTGATTTCAGAGAAGTAGGGAGAGGGCGAGAGAGAAACATCAATGAGAGAGAATCATGGATCGGCTGTCTCCTGCACGCCCCACACTGGGGATCAAGTCCTCAACTCAGGCATGTGCCCTGACGGGAATCAAACCATGACCTCTTGGTTCACAGGTCTACACTCAACCACTGAGCCACACTGGCCAGGCCAATTTGCCTTTTATTGATTGATTCATTCACTATTGGTAAAAATTTATATTAAGAATATGTTTTAACCCCCATTTATTTGGTCCCTTCTAAACACAGGGACCACACTATAGTCCCACACTATAAGCAGCGCATGCGTCCTAACAACGGAAGAAGGGCACTCACAGGCCTGGGGTAGCCTCCAGTTTTGCAGGCAAAGCTTCCCACCCGGAGGTTGCAGCCTCCTTCCTATCGGCTGTTGCTGTTTGGAGATCAAGGGAGCCTCACGGTGTGGCCAAGTGTCCAAACCTCCTACACGCCCTCGTGCAGTGAAAGCCGCCCTCACGGGTAGACCTACAGGGAGAGAGCGGCAGCAATGCACGCAGGGCAGGGGGTTTCAACCCTCATCCGTGTCAGAACTGCCCTCCGCTGCCCAACCTGGCCTCGGTCCTGCAGGAGGAAGGCGAGGCCTTCAGGGCCTGGCTCAGTGACCTCAGGCCGGCCGCTTAATCCCTCGTGGAAGGGGGTGATGGAGGTCCCGGAGGGAGTGTGCTGAGAGGAGCTGAGTCCAGTTACAGAGGGCGCTTGGCACCCTGGACCCTGCCTCTCCCAATGATAACATCTCCCAACATCAGCGGTTCTCAACCTGTGGGTCGCGACCCCTTTGGCAGTTGAATGACCCTTTCACAGGGGTCGCCTAAGACCATCCTGCAGATATTTGCATGACGATTCCTAACAGTAGCAACATGACAGTTCTGAAGTAGCAACAAAAATAATTTTATGGTTGGGTCACAACATGAGGAACTGTATTTAAAGGGCCAGAAGGTTGAGAACCACTGCCCAACATGATAGCACAATATATTAACATTGATACAATGACACACGCCACCAAGTTCATTCAGATTTCCCCAGTTTACACACACTCCTGTGTGTGTGCATTTATTTATTATTATTTTTTAATCCTCACCCGAGGATATTTTTCCATTGATTTTAGAGAGAGTGGAAGGGAGAGGGGGAGACAGAGAGGAACACCAATGTGGGAGAGACACATCAATTGGTTGTCTCCTGCCTGCTGCAGACCAGGGCTGGGAGCCTGCAAGGGAGGTATGTGCCCTTGACTGGAATCAAACCCGGGACCCTTCAGTCTGAAGGATGACACTCTATCCACTGAGCCAAACCGGCCAGGGTGTGTGTGTGTGTGTGTTCAACTCTGTGCAATTTAATCAGTCTGTGAGGATTCGTGGGGCCACCACAGTCACGGTACACTTGAGATTGATTCTTAATGCACACTCTCCAAGGCTCCGCTGAAAAAGGGGAAAAAAAAGGCTTATTTCTCTAACTCAGTGGTTCTCAACCTTCCTAATGCTACAACCCTTTAATACAGTTCCTCATGTTGTGGTGACCCCCAATTTCATTGTTACAAATGGAACATAATTAAAGCATAGTGATTAATCACAAAACAATATGTAATTATATATGTGTTTTCCGATGGTCTTAGGCGACCCCTGTGAAAGGGTCGTTCGACCCCTAAAGGGGACGCGACCCACAGGTTGAGAACCGCTGCTCTAACTAGAGGCATTGAGGACCCCACAGCCTGGAGGGCATTCCTGGGGCAGTGAGCACTGCCCAGCCTCGGGCAGGTGCCAGGGGAGTCTGCACTCATTCCAATCGCCATGGAATCCTGACCACAGGATGCAGACCCCTCACTTGACCACTGAAGAGACCAGAGTTGGAGCTCCTCTTCCTGGCTCCTCAGTGGCAGAGCCCAGACGAGGCCCGGGTGGGCCTCAGAGTCTGTCCCGTGCTGTCCCGTCTTGTCCTTGCCGCCGGTCCGAGCGCCATCACCTGCTAACAGCCCGGACGGATGGAGCTGCTTGGAGGAAACAGGCGTTCATCAGCGTCCGGCTTCATAACTACAAACGGCAAGAAAACAATTGTTTTTTGCAAAGCATGCAAATACCTAAATACTGCGATTTCTTTATTCCGGACTTTTATGGAAATTGAAAAAGAGGCAGGAAGAGGTGGCACACCCGTTCATGTCATAAACATGCAATGATGCCAGCCCAGCACGCACTGCCCCTTGTAGGAGTGTCCCCTGGGACACTAAGTCGTAGTGACCGAAATCCCTGAAAGCGAGAACAGGGTTTGCAGGGGAAACGCTTCTGGGATGTGGCTGCAGGAAGAGCCCACAGGAAGCCATTCCTCACCTGGTGGGCGTGCCTCAGTGGCTGAGCGTTGACCTAAGAACCAGGAGGTCACAGTACCATTCTGGTCAGGGCACATGCCCAGGCTGCGGGCTCCATCTCCAGTGAGGGGCGTGCAGGAGGCAGCCGATTCTCTCTCATCACTGATGTTTCTCTCTCTCTCTCCCTCTCCCTTTCTCTGTGAAATCAATAAAAATATGTTTTGTTTTTTTTAAAGATGCCATTCCTCATCTGGGCTGGGCGCTGCAGAAGGGGCTTTGCGGGAGGGTGAGCAGTCCGTCGTCCCTCCTGGGGACAGGTCCAGCGGTGGGACCCTGGCTGCAGGGGGCGCCCCTTCCCAACTCTCCGGCCGGTGTGGGCGCGCGCGGGGCGCTCCCGGGACCCACGGTCCCGCCCGCTTCCGGCCTCACCTGCGCGGCCCCAGGTCTCCGCCCGCGGTCCGCGCCCACAAAGGCGGCGGCGCCGGGCCGGCCGCGCGCCCCAAGATGGAGACGCCAAGGACTCGGGCCGCCGATCGGCCCGCCCCGCGGCTCACCTGCCGCGCCTCGGTCTTCCCGGGGGCGGGCTGACGCGCCCCGGACCTCCGAGGGCCTCGCGGGCAGACGGGCGGGGCCTCGGGCCGCAGACCCGGGCCGTCCCCCGCCCCGAGCGCGCGCCCCCGCTCTACGCGCGCCCCCGCTCCTCGGCCCGCCGATCGGCGCGAGCCCCCCGCGCCCGCCGCGCCCCGCCCCGCCGGCCCGCCCCCTCCGGGCCCGCCCTCCGCCGCCCGGCTCCCTCCCGGCTCCCTCCCGGCTCGGCCGGCACTTTCCTCTCAAGTTGCAGCGCAAGTTCGCTGGTGGCCGGCGGCGGGGCGGGCGCCCGCAGCCTCGTCGCCTCGGCCAGCCGGGCCCCCCGGGGTGCATGGGCGCGGGCCCGGGGTCTCAGGGGCCTGGCCGTCTGCGCGCCCCGCGCCATGGAGGGCGCCGAGCCCCGCGCGCGGCCCGAGCGCCTGGCCGAGGCCGAGGGGCGCACGGCCGACGGCGGGCGCCTGGTGGAGGTGCAGCTGAACGGCGGCGCCCCGTGGGGCTTCACCCTGAAGGGCGGCCGCGAGCACGGCGAGCCGCTGGTCATCACCAAGGTAGGGCGCGCGCGGGACCCGCGCGGTGACAGCGCGCCGGCGGGCGGGGGGCTCGGAGGGGGTGGGGGCACCCGAGGGAGCGGAGCGATCGCGCCCCGGGCTCCAGGGCGCGCGTCGGGCCGGGTCACCCGTGGGGAGGTGGACTCCGGGCCACGTCTAGGTGTGCAGTCCGGGCGCCAGCCCCGCCGCTCCGTGGCGGCTTCCAGCCCTGCTGGCTCCCGGCCCCCGCGCAGAGTTTAAATGGCTTCTGTTCCGGGTCCCCTCCCCTCCCCCTCCGGGAAGGAGCCGGACGGGGTCCCTGGCCCCTCCCGGTCTGGCCCGCAGCGGCCTGCACCTGTGGGGCTGCCCAGAGGCCGGGGAGAGCCGCTCCCACGTGCCCAGGGGTGGACGGAGCCGCCCCACCCGCGTGCGCCTCTGTGGACGCTCGGTTCTGCGCCCCTCGGACCCGCGCCCCGATCACTGGGAAACCCAGCCCAGCAGCTGCCGCCGGCGCAGCTTCTCGATTCCCATCAGCCCATCAATATTTACTGACTTTCAGCTTCCAGTTCCACGGCGCTCTGGAGACCTGCCGAAGCTACGGGAACTTTTCAGCGCCTTTATAGACGTGGAGTTTCGGCTCCAATAACGATTCCTAGTGTGTCTGATCCGGAATGTGTTTCACCTGTAAGAGATGGGGAGAGGGGGCTGTTTTAGAACTGAATTCTCTTGTGTCAAATACAAACCCACCTTGAAATGGATCAGCGGACCCGTAAAAACACGCAAACCACCACCAAATCTTCCTGTTTTCTTCTGGCTCCAAGTGTGGGGTTGGCGCGTTCATTTGGGAAGGGTTGGGCAGGGCATTCCTGGGGACAAAGTTCCATTTACAATGTAAAATGCTTGGCTGCTGGGAGCCAGTGAAGGTGACCTGCCGTTCTCTGGGCTTTCCTGCTTGTCCGGTGCAGGGAGCAGCCTGGTGAAGGCTAAGCCGCCCTCGGCCATGAATTTGGGAAGTGGCTTTGTGGTTCAGATAGCCAAGGAGCCATCAAACTTCTCTGTTCCATGCTTTGGCTCCGGTTTATCTTTGCAGAACTGCAGACTTGAGGGGAGGCTTGGTGAGAGTGCGCTGACTTGGTGTTGAACTGTGTGCTCTTTGGAAAGATGGTGGGCAGGCATTGTGACCTGGCCCAGCAAGGGCACTTTTCCCGCATGTTTGAGTATGAAAGCATATTTTGCCTGTATCTATTTTAAAAAATATATCCTTGTGTATCAACTTTTTTTTTAACTAATTTTTTTTAGAGAGAGAGCAAGGGGGAGAGAGAAACATTGATCGGTTGTCTCCCATATGCACCCAGACTTGGGATTGAACCCACAACCTAGCTATGTGCCCTGACCAGGAATTGAACCCACAACCTTTTGGTGTATGGGAGGGTGCCCCAACCCACTGAGCAACCCAGTCAGGGCTTGCCTGTCCCTTTTAAATAAAGGTTTTACAAGACATTTCTGATGGTAAAATTAAAGATACTGGGTAAATTTCTCAGACCTTTAGTATCTCATGTATTCTTTTAAAGAAAAGATACACGATTCAACTTTCATGGAGGGGCAAACCTAGGTTTACTGTTGTTTGTATGGAAGAGAATACAGTAATTAAATAACAATACAAGAATAAACTGGCTGAGTACTCACAACTGTAAGCCCACGTTTGCCCCACCCTGTGTCTTCATAGCAGGTGGAACAAGTTGAAAAACATTTAAGCTGAAGTCTTGCTTTTTGGCCTTAAACCGAGTGAGAAAGCTGGAAGTCACTTTACAATTTATTTGTCTTACTAGAAGCTGATTAAGAGGACCCCAGAGCACCTCCTCCTTTCTACAGGTACCCCAAGTTCTCCCCCCTTCTTTTTGCTTAATATTTTTTGTTTTTCAATTACAGTTGACGTATAATATTATAGTAGTTCCCGGTACACAACCCAGTGATTCGACATTTATATAAGTTACGAAGTGATCACCCATATGGCAATAGGTACCCCAGTGGCCTCCTGTTCTCTGTGTCTAAGAGGACCCCAAAGTTCTAGAAACCCCAGTGTAATGGCCTCCTGTTCTCCGTGTCTAAGAGGCGCCATTCCGCAAACTGAAGGAGGGGGCAGTAGCACCGGCAGACATCGGGGCCTTCTCGGGGCTGGGAGGCCCTGGCCCCTGAGTTGGCCTATTGGTTGCTAAGGTTTTTGGGGGAACATTTTTGTGGCCGGGCTAGAAGCAGTGTGCGCTCAGCCTTTCTGCACTGTGCTTCAGGATTTTACAGACTCAAATGCTTGTGATTCTTATCTGAGATACTCATGCGTCCCTCCCTTTAACTGCTGCTTCGTTTTTACAGGCGCTTCAAGGAGATTTGTGGTTTCTTTGCTCTGGAGGGAGAGCATTCAGAGCAGCTTGGGCTTGTGTTCTAAATGTTCATGCACACGTGTAAGTGCGCACATGCATGCTCACACATGCATACACGGAACGGTATTGACGGTATTTCCATAACTGTCTTTTTTCCTGGGTTAGTTGTCAGGGATGCTGGCTTACAATTCAGCAGCTGGCAATTATGGTAACTACCACGTTGTTAGGAAAGGATGAAGGAGAGCGGGTGCAGCTCTAACCACTTAGAGGATGGAGATAGACTCTGTGATGAGCACTGGGGACACTTGTTTCACACCAGAATTTGGATAAACCTGAGCTTGGACTCTTTCTTTCCCTGTTGCTACCGAAAAATTTTCAGGTCTCATAGTAATTCTTCTAATCGACTTTGTGCACTTAAAAAACTTCGTGATTAGCCCTGGGTGGGTGGCTTAGTTGGTTGGTCATCCCGTACACGAGAAAGGTTGTGGGTTCGATTCCTGGTTAGGGCACATACCTAGGTTGCGGGTTTGATCCCTGGTCAGTTGGATATGGGAGGCAACTGATCGATGTTTCTCTCTCTTCTTTCTCTCAAATCAATAAACATAGCCTGGCTAGTGTGGCTCAGTGGTTGAGCATTGCCCCATGAACCAAGAGGTCACGGGTTTTATTTCTAGTAGGGCACATGTCTGGGTTGTGTGCTTGATCCCCACTAGGGGGCGGGCAGGAGACAGCCGATCCATGATTCTCTCTCATCATTGATGTTTCTATCTCTCCCTCTGCCTTCCTCTCTGAAATCAATAAAATACATATATATATAATATATAAATAGATATAAAAAATATATAAAAGGCTAATATGCAAAGTGACCCCTTGGGAGTTCGATCGCTCGCTATGATGTGCGCTGACCACCAGGGGGTGGTGCGGAACGAAGGAAGGCTCTGGCCGGCAGCCTGCAGCCAGGGAAGGCCTCGATTGGCCCTGATTGCTGGCCAGGCCTAGGGACCCTACCCGTGCATGAATTTCATGCACCAGGCCTCTAGTAAATAAATAAACATATCCTTGGGTGTGGATTTAAAAAACAACAACTTTGTGACTAAATATATATTTGGGCCCTGGGGTCTTAGTGCCTTGCCGATCTGACAGAATCTGGCTGGGAGGAGCCGGACCCAGTGCGAGGACTCTTGTGACAATGAGGTCTTCTTAGAAAGCCTCACAGAGTGTGCATCTTAGAACTGGGAGGGGCGCCGCACCAGGCTGCCTCAGGCCTTGACCTTCAGATGGAGGCCTTGGGTAGCCCACTGGATAGATGTGCGCTGGGGGTCACCAACCTGGCGAGTCTTGAGAAGGACCTTGAGGACCAGCTCTGGGCTCCGAATGTCCCTGCTTTCCCTGCAGCCGGGGCCACCGCTGCAGTGCCATAGTGAACGACTCATATCCATCTGACGAGTTTTTTTTTGTTTTTTTTTTTTTAATATATTTTATTGATTTTTTACAGAGAGGAAGGGAGAGGGACAGAGAGTTAGATACATCGATGAGAGAGAAACATCGACCAGCTGCCTCCTGCACACTCCCTACTGGGGATGTGCCTGCAACCAAGGTACATGCCCTTGACCGGAATCGAACCTGGGACCCTAGAGTCCGCAGGCTGATGCTCTATCCACTGAGCCAAACTGGTTAGGGCCATCTGACGAGTTTTTATAGTAAACCTGCTGCCATGCTATCCTGGGCCGGGATGTTCTCTCTGGGGGGCTGACCTGGGCATTGTAGGATGTTTAGCAGCATCCCGGGCCTCTACCCACTGACACCGCCTCTCCAGGGTTGACAACCAGAAGACCCCCTCCAGACTGCCGGACGTCCCCTGGGTGCCCTTTCCCTCGATAGGTACCCAGGTGGCACCTCTGCTTGGAGAGGATTTTCGTGTCTAAAGCGCATGCCTCTTTTGAAGACAGGGCTGTGGGGCCTTCCGCTGGGAGGCCCCTGGTGAGGCCAGTCATTGCCTGCTGGGCTGTTTTCTTCCCGGCTGGCCCTGATAAAAGGCTTTATTTACATAGCAAAACTCAAACAAATACTTGCTGGGTCCGCAGTTTTGTAGCTGGAGAAAGGAAATCGGAGGAGCCTGCACGGCCAGTGCTGCCTTTCACAGGCCGTCAGGGGCTGCTGGTCGGGGCTCGGGCTCTGGGTGAGTTTGAGTGAAGGGGATCCGACTTCCCTTCCCGGGAGTGGCATCCATGGAATGTGAAGTGCCTGTGTGAAGTGCCCCCAGACCCCCACTGCAGGTGGCCACGCCGACTGGAGCAGTGGCATTTACCAGGGCTGCCAAACAGCCCGCTGCTCCCAGCAACGTCAGAGTCCTGGGAAAACGCAGGCGTTGACTTTTTGTGTGTCCAGGGCCTGTGAGGGGATCCCGTGCACCAGGTCCCTGCACAGGTCCCGCTGGCCGTGCCGTTCCTTTCCCCATCAATCCAGGAAGCCTACTCGTGGTCGGCAAACTGCGGCTCGCGAGCCACATGCAGCTTTTTGGCCCCTTGAGTGTGGCTCTTCCTAAGCCTTAGGAGTACCCTAATTAAGTGAATAACATTGTACCTACCTATATAGTTCAAGTTTAAAAAATTTGGCTCTCAAAAGAAATTTCCATCGCTGTACTGTTGATATTTGGCTCTGGTGACTAATGAGTTTGCCGACCACTGGCCTAGACCTTCAGTGGCTCAGTGGTTGAGCGTCAGCCTATGAATGGGAGGTGGCAGGGCACATGCCTGGGTTGCGGGCTCGATCCCCAGTGTGGGGCGCGCAGGAGGCAGCCGATCGATGATTCTCTCTCATCATGGCTGTTTCTGCCTCTCTCTCCCTCTCCCTTCCTCTCTGAAGTCAATACAAAAATATATAAAACAAAACAAAACACTGTCAGTGGGAGTGGGGAATGGGGGAAGCTCATTTCTAAAATGTCAGAATTCTGAGAAAGCACCGAGTGCCCGGCTGGGTGTCGGCAGGCTGCGGCCTCGGGAATGTTTGTTAAGAGAAGGAATGAAGCCAGGCCCTCCTTTGGGCCTGTCTTGAGGCTCCCCCCCCACCCCAAGAATGCCAGAGCCTCGGCCAGCAGCCCCACAGGAGATGGACGGGCCTGGCCTGCTCCCACGGTTGCGCCCATGTCAGGTTGCCTTCGGGGAGCAGAGCCACCCTGGGCAGTGGGAGGGCTGTGGGCCGTCCCGTCCAGTGTCCTGACTCACCCTCTCTGGGGGTTCTGCCCATTAGCATTTCCCCGGATGTGAGAGAGCCCCAGCCATGCTTTCTGGTTTGGGGGTGTGTGTCCCACAGCAGGTGGCACATGTCCTATGTAAATCAAGGGCTCAAGGCCAAAACTGGTCTCTCGGAGGCACTGACACCTCGCCTGGCCTCGAGGTTGGACAAGGGGCTCCTTCTATGGGCCATGCTGTCCTCGTCACTGGGGACCTGGGGACCCTGGGCATGGCAGCTTGTCCTGATGGGCTTCTCTTTGCCCCCAAGAACCAAGTCCTTTGTCAGTGCTGAGAGCAGGTTTGAGAATGAGGGGTGGGACTCTGTAGGGGCTCTGGGACTGACGGGGTCGACCTTTCTGGGGTTCCCTCTGAGGGCTGGTGCCCGGGGCCTTGAGGTTCCCCAGGTGGAGGAATCTTTCTCTTAGAAATTGATTTAGCTTCCCCAGCCGGCATGGCTCAGTGGTTGAGCGGCAACCTAGGAACCAGGAGGTCACAGTTCGATTCCCGGTCGGGGCACAGGCCCGGGTGGCGGGCTCGATTCCCAGTGTGGGGCGTGCAGGAGGCAGCCGATCCATGATTCTCTCTCATGGATGTTTCTATCTCTCTCCCTCTCCCTTCCTCTCTCTAAAAAAAGGAAAAAAACCCCCACAAATTAATTTAGCTTGACTCCCACCTATAAACCCAGAGGCTCGCAGGGTGTGAAAGCTACGGACGGAAGCTGTTTGTCACTTCCCTACCCCATGGATGGGCCCTTCCTGGTCCAGTCTGAGTGATCCTCAGCACGCCCTGGCAGTCTTGGGGGGCGGGGGGCGGGGGAAGGAAAGCAGTTTGCCCAGAGCTGAGTGCAGGAGCGATGAGAGGCTGGCGTTCCTGAACTCACCTTTCTCTCCCAGGGCCGGCAAAACGGCTCCTTGCTGGGAAGGGGCCCGTCTTCCTACTCGGAAAGTGTGCGGGCCGCCCTCGTGCCAAGGTTGTTCTGTGCCAGCCGAGAATAAACCTGGGTTTGTGGGTTTCTCCCGGGCTCTGGGAGCGCCTCTTGTACCCTGGGCGCACTGTACACATTCGACGGGATCATTTGAGGATGTCAAGGCCGAACACACAAGTTTGATTCAGGTCTTTCTTCTTTTACTTTCCAACGCTGTAGCCAGGCGGGGAGTGGGGGGGGGCGGGCAGGGAGGGGGAGCGCTGGGAAGAGGAATTTGCAAGGCACCTCGGGGAGCTGACAACTCTCACCCACTTGAAGGATTTGGAAAGAGCTCAGGGCTGCATGTTGCTCCCTTGGGCCTTTTCAAAACGTGGCCGTTGCGCAGCACAGGGCTCTGTTCTGTTACCCGCTGGGCCAGGCATGTGCGTTGTCCTGGGTAGGGCGAGCCTGTTCTGTTCAGCAGTTTGCATGTTAAGGCTTCTCTTTCGGGGAGAGGGGGGAGACATACCTTAGGAGAAGGACACTCGAATACCATTAAAGAATAATTGGCTCTGCCGGTGTGGCTCAGTCGTTGAGCATCGACCTATGAACCAGGACAGTGGTCAGCAAACTCATTAGTCAACAGAGCCAAATAGCAACAGTACAACGATGGAAATTTCTTTTGAGAGCCTAATTTTTTAAACTTAAACTGTATAGGTAGGTACATTGTGATTAACTTAATTAGGGTACTCCTAAGGCTTAGGAAGAGCCATACTCAAGGGGCCAAAGAGCCGCATGTGGCTTGAGAACCGCAGTTTGCCGACCACGGAACCAGTATGCTCAACGGTTAGATTCCGGTCAGGGCACATGCCCAGGTTGTGGGCTCGATCCCCAGTGTGGGGCGTGCAGGAGGCAGCCGATCCATGATTCTCTCTCATCATTGATGTTCTTATTTCCCTCTCTCTCACCCTCTCCCTCTCCCTTCCTGTTTCTGAAATCAATAAAAACATTTAAAAAAATGACTATAAATGTAAAAAAAAAATTGCACTAACCTTTTATTTTCCGTTCAAAGAGATCAGGTTGCTCTGGAAAGTCGGGATGTTTTGCATTGCAAAGCAGAAGGATCACTTTGTACCTGGGCTGCGTTTAATTTAATTAATTAATTTATTTTTAAAAGATATTTTTATTGATTTCAGAGAGGAAGGGAGAGGGAGAGAGAGAAACATCAATGATGAGAGCGAGTCATGGATCGGCTGCCTCCTGCACACCCCCTAGTGGGGGTCGAGCCTGAAACCAGGGCCTGTGCCCTGACCTGGAATGGAACCGTGACCTCCTGGTTCACAGGTCGATGCTCAACCACTGAGCCACGCCAGCCGGGCGCTGGGCTGTGTTTTAAATCTCTGGGGTTTTTAGTTGTGGGGGGTGTCAGCTGCCTCTGTCCGTGGGGGTGGGCGGGAAAGGGCTGCAGACTGTCTCTCTTTTGGGGCAAAGGGGACTAAGGCTTTCAGCTCAAAGGCCGTTGTGAAGGTGAGGAGAACCCAGGCGGGTGGAGTCTGAGAGCTTGAAAGGAACCCTTTTACTCACCCATAGAAGGAAAGGGACAAAATGTTAGTGTGTCCTTTTGAGCTTTGTTTTTGTTTTTATCCGAGTGGTTCTGGCACAGTTTAAATAATCAGATCGCTCCTCAGGCTGTGGTCACACCGGCCCTCTCCCAGGTCATTTCCTCCTCCCCAGAGACAACTGGAAACTTTTACAGCTGCGTGCTGCCCGCATTGCTTCCATTCTGCGCTGCTACTTGTGTTCCTTCTTCTGAGAGGCGACTAGTGACTTCACGTCTCCTTCCCACCGACTCCCCGGGCACGTTTCTTGGGCCCCCACACTCCCACTGGTCTTACCTCCTAATTTTGGTCAGAAGAGGGCTTTTCAGCCTTAGCACTATTGACATTTTGGACCAGATAATTCTTTGTCGGTTGGGGCTGTGCACTGCGGGCCGGTTAGCAGCGTCTCTGTTCTCCACCCACGAGATGCCATTAGCAACCCTCATCCTAGTTGTGACCGTCATGAATGTCTCCAGACGTGGCCAGATGTCCCTTGGGGAGAAACATCACCCTCTTTGAGGACCACTGAACTACTATTTAGTGTTTATTTTGTTTGCCAGGATCTTTCAGTGCTGAGCCTGGTGGTATGAACTATAATAATCCCCCCGCCCACACACAGACACAGGTTTTCATAATCACTAAGGTTAATGATAGTTTGGTTTCTCTGCTTAATTTTTATGTACTTATCACTGATTCATCCTCCAAAGCTTCCCTAAGTATGAAAAATCTGTTAATACTTTGAAACACCTGGGGGGGCGGGTGTTGAAAATGCCATTGTTTGACCTCAGCAGAGAGAGTTATTCGGTGCAGAAGCCTCAGTTGAAGCTGTCCGCGGGCGCTCGGCAGGTGGTCTGCTCTGCGTGTCCGGATCCGTGTCCGGATCCCAGGGGAGGGGACACACCTTTCTGTGTCTGACCTTTGAACTGGTTCTGGCATTTTCTGTCTTATTTTTCATGCCTTTGTATTTGTGTTCTTCTTGGGGGAATTTTGTGCAACTTTGTCTTCCAGTTTTTCCACCGAGTTTTAAATTTGTGCTCTCAGTGTTTTACAAATGGCCAAGTTTTTGTTCTCGAATGTTCCTTGTTGATACCACACTGATCTTGTTTCATGGGCCTTCGCTCTATCATTGAGGCTATTTAGCTGTTTTTGTGGGGGTTTTTTTTAGCCTTTCGGCATAGATTCAGTTTCTGAGCTCTGCTGCTTTCTGTCTGTTTGGCTTCTCTCCTCCCTGCTAGGGCGAGGCGCTCCCAGGTGCAGGTAGGTGGGAGCGTGCGACTGCCGGCCGTTTGGGTTTGGAGGCTGTGCGTGGAGGTCTGGCCGGGCTGCTTCCTGGGGCTCTGGGAAGCCGTAGCTTCCAGTGTTTCTTTGGGGCTGGTCACGTGCTGGTCAGGTAGGACTTTCTTGCTCTCCTGAAAGTCATTTCCTGGTGGAGGCAGATCTGAGAGGTGATCGGGGCTCCGAGGGCCTCTGCCGGCTCCGAGGGGCCTGGCTCTGCTCAGTGAGGCGAACGTGGGCACCTCCGCCCTCCGCCGGCCACCCAGGCTCCGTGTGGAGGGAAGGTGCCCACTGGTGACCAGTGGCAGCGCGAGGAGACGGCTGCAGCCACCACCTTGCCCTTAACCTTTCTAATCCTTCAGGCCGTCGAACTGTGATTTTCAACCTTTTTTACCTGATGACACACATGAGCTAATTACCCAAATTCTGTGGTACACCAAAAAGTGTGATCTGAAAAAAAATAGGTATAATTTTGATTGATTGACAAAAGATGAGTGATAAGAGTATGCAGCTACCCTTTTTGCTCCAAAGTGACTTTTAAAAAAAATCAGGTGCCTGTACTTGTAGGTAAGGATTTCTGGTACCAAGAATGAACCAATCAAACCTAAACTTATGCGATGTGACCAATAAGATGCAACTCAGACCACTCACATGGCCGCTATTGTGTTGGCTGTTGTCATTTTATTTAACAATAAGGGAAAAGAGGTGAGTGCCTCTGACTAAATAGATATTGCATATTTTAAAAATCCCTGAACTAGAATCATCGCCGTTTTTGTATACTGTCATGGGAATTAAATGAGGTAATAGGTGAAGCTAGCTCTAGCGAATTAAATCTCTCCTTTCCCTCTCCTATTTAACCCTGCTTCATTAAGATTTTGGAAAGCTGTAAAAAGTAATGCTAGTGTGTTGAACCACTGACTTTCTCTGGAAAGACTTGAGGCTGGATTTTGTATGGCAACATTTCAAGGGGTCTCCCGGAGGTTCTGTCACTGATTTTGACCATTTAGACTTGAAAGAAAGCATTTAATTAAAATACAGATCTAATCCAGCACCAGTGCAGTCACTGTGCCAGGTACAGCCCAGTGGAGCAATTCTTCCCTCCTTCCCACCCCCAGTTACTTTTAATAATGTCTCTTCTTTTTAATCATATTAATGACCGGTAGCTCTTTCAGATCCATTCAGATCAGGGCAGAAGAACAAAATTTTATTTATTTATTCAGAAGAACGGAATTTTAGAAAAGTGATTTGGGAAGAGACAGTAGTAAGCAAGGTGAAGGTTAAATATTTCAAGGCTTCCAGGCATGGAGTCGGCCCCACAGGCATCGAGGAGGGGGTGTTAGCATCTCCTCTTCCTTATACACACTGTTGGACTATATTTCCCAGCTTCCCTTGCAGCTAGGCACGGCCATGTGACAATTCTACCCAATCACATGAAGTTGGAAGTGGAGTTTGCCTGTTATAGCCACTCTGCTGTCCACTACTGCCGGTCTGGAGTGAGCATGGCTGGTCGCTGCTTGACACACGTTTACCCTCCCAGTAGCACCATGACGTGAGCGAGAAACAAGCCTCTGTTGCGTTTGGGCCATTACACGTTCCTTGGGTTACTTTTTATAAGAGTTAGGCTATTCTAACAAATGAAATCAGAGTGAAATCCAAGCTTTCCCGTTAACAAATGGGAAATTTGTCAGCTTTAAGAGACTGTGTGGAACAGCCTGTGTGGCTCAGTGGTTGAACCAGGAGGTCACGGTTCGATTCCCAATCAGGGCACATGCCTAGGTTGTGGGCTTGATCCCCAGTAGGGGGTGTGCAGGAGGCAGCCGATCCATGATTCTCTCTCATCATTGATGTTTCTATCTCCCTCTCTCCCTCTCCCTCCCTCTCTCTCTAAAATCAATAAAATATATATATATATATTTTTTAAAAAGGAGAATAGTATTCCAGTGGCCTCGGGAGGAAAGTGGAATTGGTGTGGGAGCTGAGGGCGGGGAGGACAGGGCTGCTCATGAAAGTCTGGGGAGGTGTTGGGGGTGGGGCCAGGGGCCCGGAGCCCGGGACTGGTTGCTCGCTGACTCTCAGAGCCCACGTGAAGGTAGTTGTTTGCCTGCGGCTTGAAAATGCTGAAGCTGATGAAACCCTGCTCCTGCCTGTATTAATTGTGCACGTGTTTGCAAATTTGTAAGCACCGCGATACTTATCTGTGCTAATTGCACATGGGCTTGTAAAGTCGCAAGCACAGTGATACTGTTTTCTCTTGTTGTAGAAGCGTTAAAACCGTCTTGGAAAAAAGAGAAAATAAAGGAAGAGATTGACCAGAACATGTAATAATCTTATTTCTGGTAATAACCCTCCCCTGCCGCGCACCCCCCAAGTCTTTGCTTTGTACCATATACATCTGCTTATTCATTGCCTCTGGGCAGTTCTCTTATCGACAATCTTGGGAATCAGGTGATAACTTCAAGGAAGCTTAGCTGTGTGGACGCCACTTGGAATTTTAAAAACGCCATGTTTTGTACTGTGGAATGTACTGAGCTTTATTATTTAGATTTCTCTAGACAGGCCTATGAAAAACAGCCCTGGCTTCTGGAAAACGGAGTGCTTTGTATCGGTCAAGTATGTCAGTGTTTAAACAATCGTGTGCTTTCTTTGGGTCACGCAGCTTGCCTTTCATTTCCCTTCGCCGTGAGCTGCCCTGAGTCGGGAATGAAAGTTTGGGAAGGAAACATCTGGGCTTGTCGAGATAGGCCTGCGCGGCTTGAATCGATTGGCCTGGTGTGTCTCTAACCGTAAAGATCTGACACAGCTCATGTCCCCAGGGTTTACGAGCTGGAGCCGGAGGAGGGCGCGGGGAGCAGGATTTCCGGGTCCTTCCCATGTTCGGTGAGGGGTGTTTTGGGGAAAAGTAATTGGAATCTGGTAGCATTCTGCGGAGTTGTGAGATTTTACCTACCGAGGTGAACTTGACATTGTCCTCCGCTGACTACTGAAGGAGCTTGTGCCCTGAGATGGGAATTGGTTTGCTTCCCAGAGTTTAGCCCTGAGATAACCCATCTGAAAAGATGTCTCCTTCTCTTGAAAGCATCTTCTTTCACACGCCTGCCCTCCCCTGGCTCTTGCCTTTGCGTCCATCCGCCCGTCCGCCTGTCCGCCCACTGCAGCGTTCGTTTTCCGAAAGTCCTTCCCTCATCTCTCATCTCTCCTCTATGTGGTCCCTTTCCTTCCCTAGGAAGATCAGGTGCATGTAGACAACTGTGTTTTTTTTTGGGGGGGGGGGAGGGTTTGTTTTATTTTTAATTTTTAAAAATCTATTTTTATTGATTTCAGAGAGGGAGGGAGAGAGAGAAACATCAGTGATGAGAGAGAATCATAGATCAGCTGCCTCCTGCATGCCTCACACTGGGAATCCAGCCTTCAATCCAGGCATGTGCCCTGACCGGGAATCGAACCATAACCTCCAGGTTCATAGGTCGACGCTCAGCCACTGAGCCCCACCGGCCGGGCTGTAGACAAATGTTGCATCTCTGTGTGCAGTCCTGACCCAGGGCTTGGCCCGCAAACTCAGAGTGATCAGACGGTGATCATTCATTGATCTTCCCTCACCTCCCTTACTTCTCCTGCATTGCCGTCCTGCCCACAGCTTTATCCCCAAACCTGGGCCTCCTCCCTACGTCTCTCCCTCCTGACCTTCCTCAGCCTGCAGATCGCCAGCTTCTTTGAAGCCCGAGGGTCTTGTGTTGCGGCTTCTTCTCAGCCCGGTGATGTCGCTGCCTGCATTGTTGCTCGCCGGGACAGTCGCAGTGTCGCTAACTTTCGCACGGCCTCCCGGCTCTCCGTGTGTCCGATGCCTGTAGGCGTCCAGCAAGGCAGGAGCCAGGACACTCCTCCAGTTCCCACACTCTGGCTGGAACTCAGTAACCGTGACCTCAGCGACGGGGCATGTGACACTTTAGCTGGGTATAAGCAGCAACTTTCAACCGCTGTGCCGCTAGAATGTTTAAGACACGCAGCACCTGTTTAGTCAGGGGCACTGGCCTCTTCCCCTTAGATCAGCGGTTCTCAACCTGTGGGTCGCGACCCCTTTGGGGGTCGAACGACCCTTTCACAGGGGTCGCCTAAGACCATCAGAAAACACATATATAATTACATATTGTTTACAGTAGCAAAATTACAGTTATGAAGTAGCAACGAAAATAATTTTATGGTTGGGGGTCACCACAACATGAGGAACTGTATTAAAGGGTCGTGGCAATAGGAAGGTTGAGAACCACTGCCTTAGATTGTCAGATAAAAACATGACAACAGCCAACACAACAATCTGGTGGGAATGAATCAGAATTATACCTATTTTTGCCCAGCCAGAGTGGGCGATCGGACAGACCCTTGAGGGAGGACATCATTGTCCCTTCCTTCTGATGCCTTGTGGCCCTCCATTGATTTTAGAGAAAGAGGAAGGGAGAGGGAGAGGGAGAGAGAAACATCAATGATAGAATCATTGATCGGCTGCCTCCTGCACGCCCCCCACTGGGGCTCGAGCCTTCAACCCCGGCATATGCCCTGACCGGGAATCGAACCTTTTAGTGCACGGACGATGCTCAACTGAGCCACACCAGCCAGGCCCCTTTTTAAAAAAAAACAAAAAAAATAGCACACACCCTGCTATTCATGGGGGAGATAGTTATGGTGTCATAATTATGATGTCAGTAGGTGAAGAAGTGACGAGGTAGCCAAAAGGTTACTAGCAAGCAGTTATGGAGAGTGTCTCTGTGTGCAAGTGTGCTCACTGCTTTAATGGATTACAGACCAGGCATAGAAATGGCCTGTGTGCTTCATAGAGAAGAAGGTAATTTCAAGCACAGTCTGATTGGGAGACAGGGTGAATGTTAAACAGTTTTGGGGACCCACTTACAATAGCAGCATTGAAGGCCAGACTTGGCCTTGTAATTTAGCCCCAAGCTGTAGCCCAATATAAATGTGTTAATCACCACGAAACTGTAACTCATCCAATGAGTCAGCTGCCTAATTTTGCACAGATTACCAACCATTCCGGGTACGTGCCTACTGCCCAATTAACTGCACTCGAGAATAAAAACCTGTTGTGTAATCGAATAAATCTTCTCCATGTTCTCAAAACTTTCTTGTTATTCTTTATCGCCACCAGGTTGTAGCTGAATTGTCTTCATAAGTAGTAACATTTTATTTTTGTCGCCATGCCTTCAATTCGTGTAAAATTGTATGGCATGCCATGAAAACGCCATCAGGTAGGAGTTACTTTTCTCAGAAAGAGAGAGGACTGTACAAAGCCATTTTTGTTTCTGTTGTGTTTTGGTTCTGGTAGCAATCCTGAAACCATGCTTAAGATTTAAATGGAGAAGCAATAGCCCTGGCCGGTTTGGCTCAGTGGATAGAGTGTTGCGCGCCGATTGAAGGGTTGTGGGTCCGATTCTGGTCAAGGGCACGTACCTCGGTTACAGGCTCGATCCCAGGCCCCGGTCAGGGTGCATGCGGGAGGCAACCAGTTGATGTGTCTCTCTCACATTGATGTTTCTTTCTCTCTCCCCCTCCCTTCCACTCTTTCTTAAAAAAAAGATCAATGGAAAAAAATCAAATGAAAAATATCCTTGGGTGAGGATTAACAAATAAAATAAAATAAAATAATAAGCCCTAACTGGTTTGGCTCAGTGGATAGAGCGTCAGCCTGTGGACTCAAGGGTCCCAGGTTCGATTCCGGTCAAGGGTGTGTACCTTGGTTGCGGGCACCTCCCCAGTAGGGAGTGTGCAAGAGGCAGCTGATCGATGGCTCTCTCTATGTTTCTAACTCTCTATTCCTCTCTGTAAAAAATCAATAAAATATATTTTAAAAAATTATAAAATAAAATAAAATAAAATAATTGGAGAAGCAACATTTAGGTTTAGGTGAAGGAGGTTAGTACATTCTGGGTTTTCCCTGAATTCTCTCTAGTTCAACCGTTTAAACATGAAAGGATCATTGACTCCTAGTGAGAAAAGAGAAGATAGAAGTTGAGGTACATAAACCTAGAGGTGCCTTTGCACCAAAGCAATTGTGCGGGCTTTCCTGGTTCAGGGCCAGGTCCAGGGCGGGCAGGCTCAGGAGCTCCGGGAGTGGGGATACCAGCGAGGGCCCCCGCCCCTCTGTGCTGCTCAGGTCCCTTTGAACTGTGCAGTGTCTGAGCTGCGCCCGGCCACGCAACGTGGCTGTTTTCTCCCATTAGGGCCCCATTACGGTTCCGAACCTGGGGGGTGTAGGAGCAGAGGGTTCAGGTCCTGGGAGGGTAGGACACGCTGCAATGCAAACACTCCAGGATGTCCCCCACAGGGCCCGGCGCCCTGAGCGCTGCTGGGAGCGCCAGCTTCTCAGGCTGGGGAGGAGGCCAGGTCTTTGCTTTGGAGCAAGGCGTGGAGCAGTTTTCCTTCCATGAATGGACTCATCGTTTTCAAATGTCTCAGAGGCAGGGCAGGGCAGGTTTCTCCTGGAAGGAAGTTCACTCTCCCTACATTGGAAGCTTTGGAAAAACACCCCCTACGTAGCAAACTTCAGAGGTTATGGGATAATAGTATATACTTGGAGTAGCTTAAAGGGCTCCATCTAGAAAATTAAAGTTTCTAAAAATTCTCTTCGCAGCTCAATATTAAAGAAAAAACAGATTTCTCTTGGTACAAAATGGGAGAAATCACGAGGAATGTATTTCAAGCCCGCTTCATGCCCTGTGGCTTGCCCCCAGTAGGACTGTTTCATTGTCTAATTAGTGCTTCCTACTGTTCCTACAATTCCCCAGCTATGCATGCCATCATCTTTCCCACAATCCCTGTGTCTCCCACAATTCCACTTCTCCCCCATGACTCTGCACCGTTCCCATAATTCCTTGTCTCCCACAGTTCCATTTCACTCCCATGATCCCCTTTCTTCCTATAATACCTGGTTGGTCCCACAATTCCACTATCACTCCCTTGATCTCTTGTACTTCCCAGAATTCCATTTCTCTCCTATGATACCCTGTCCTTCCCACAATTCCCTTTTTCCTATAAACTTTTGGTGTTCCCACAATCTCTCTTTCTTTCCCATGAATCCTTGTCATTCCTACAATTCCATTTCTCTCCCATAATTCCCTGTCCTTCTCACCCTGCCTCTATGTGTCCATCACCCCTAAGGTTAAACTGAATTCCATTTCAATTCCATGATGGCTTCCTTCTCACAATTCCTTGTTCTTCCCATAATCTCTTGTCATTCCCAAAACTTTTTCTCTCTTATGATCCCCTGTACTTACACAATTCTTTCTTTTCATAGTCCCACGGTTCCCTTATACATGGGATTTGGGGAAAGACAGAATTCTATGAAAAGGTGTCATTGTAAAGAGGAATCACAAGGCAGCATGGGAAAGAAAGTTGAGTTGTGGGAAAGATGGTTTCGTATGTGAAAAAAGGGAATTGTGTGGAAGAAAAGAGCTCATGGGAGAGAGGGGCATTGGGAGTGACAAGGGGTTATGGGAGAGAGATTAATTGGGGGAATGACAAGGCATCATGATAGAGAAGGGAATTGTGGGAGAAAAGGCATTGTGGGTACAATAGGTTATGGAAGAGAAAGGGGAATTGTGGGAGAAGCAGAGCACGTGTGTAAAGACAGGGATCATGGTAGCTGTGGGATATTGTGGGAGGAATAGTGTCCTGTGGGGATGACAGGTAATAGTGGAAAGACAAGGGGTTATAGGAGAGAGGAGAATTGTGGTCACAAGGGGAATTGTGGGAGAGAATGGAGACAGACTGCTCTTGGAACAAAATGAAAGAAACCACGTGGAATGTACTTTAGGCCCATTTCATTCACTGGGGTGATCGGCCTTATGACTCTCCCCCTAGGAGAGACGCGTTCCATTGTGTCCTTGCTTCATGAAACTAACATTTGTACAGACAATCCCATGACTGCGTGAAGTTTGAATTTTCGCTTCGGGTCCTCAGAAAACGGTGAGAATCTCTCCGTGTTCTGTTCCCATGAACTCAGCTGGGAATGAGAAAGAAACGAGCTGGTGTAAAGCTGCATTCTTCGTCACTTCTCCTCCTTTCCTGTTCACGTGCGCACCGATGACAGTGGGCCGGCTCACTGCTCGGGGACCTGGGTGCCAGGACAGCCTGCACCGCCCTGGCAAAGTGCGTACGTGACATGTGTCATTAGCACCACGTGCTCAGGCCATGCTCCTGGCCCCGTCAGCAGGGAGATGAGTATGGATCTGTGACTTCTCGTTGCTCATCTGCCCTGGCTGCCTGTGCCAGTCACCCCGAGACTGGGAGACAGAGCGGGTCCCGCAGGCTGCAGTTCCAGCAGAACCCCTGTGTGCTCAAGCTCTCTGGGTGGTCCCACCTTGACCCTGGGCCTCCTGCAGCTGCGCTCGCCCCTTCAGGTTGAGTTTCCCCCACTTGCAACTCTGGGGCTTGGCAGTGTGGGCTATGCGTCCCCGCCTCATTGCCCTGTGCCTGGCATGGTTTCCGTGCTCAATGCATGGGAGGTCACGTGGGTTCCTTTTGGGTGGGAGCAGGGTCTGGCTTTGCCCGCGCTCTGGTGGCCACGGGTCACGGGAAGGGGAGCAGGATGCCTGTGTGCTGAGGCTGGAGCCGGGGGAGAGGGGTGTGTGTTATTTTTTAAAGGTATTTTTATTGATTGAGAGAGAGAAGAAGGGTGAGGACGAGAGAGATAGCAACATCAATGATGAGAGTGTGTCATGGATCGGCTGCCTCCTGCACGCCCCCTACTGGGGATCAAGCCCACAACCCGGGCCTGTGCCCTGATCGGGAATCAAACCGTGACCTCCTGGTTCATAGGTCGATGCTCAACCACTGAGCCACACTGACTGGGCAGGAGCTGGGGAGGGGGTTTTAAATGAGAAAGAGAGTGGGGTGCTGAGCTGTTTGATGGGGTACTGGCTACCAGCTGTGGCCTGCAGGCGCCGGTCTAGATGCTCTACAGCAGGGAGGGGCTTTCTGAGAGGGTCTCTGAAGCAGCGCAGCCTCCTGAGAGCTGTCAGAAAGGGGGGCCGCAGGCCCGGGATCCTGATTGTGGGCCCAAGTTTGGTGACCTCTGCTCTCTATGCTTTATCCGTTTACTCCTCCTGCCTGTCGGTGGAAGCGCTTTTTTCACATGCTCAGCCGGGGGAGTCATGATTTAATGCCCCGGCTGTGGGACACTGAGGCTGGGGGTGTGTTAGTCTGAGTTGTGAGCTGGTGGACGGGCAGGGCTGTGAGCTGAGGTCGGCTCAGTCCATGGCTCTGGAGGTGGGGCTGCTCATTTGATGAGTCCCTGAGCCCTAAGGTCACCTTGGCTACATCTGTGTCCAGAGTCCACAGGACGAAGTAAATGAGGCGCGTGAGTGTGTGGCCCGCACTTGTGCGTGGGGGGCTGGCTTTCTCTTTCTACTTCACGCACAGCTGTAGTGCTTGGGTTTTTTAAAAAACCGAATTGTGTGCGCGTGTGTCTGCATGTATACATCTGTTTGCACACGTGGCGAAGCAATGGCTATTTCCATTTGGACAGGCAAACAAAAAACCACAGCAAGGTGTGGCATGAAGGCCACAGAATTATGAGGGAGGAAGCCGGACATTGACCTTGGACCGTCACTGAAAATCTCTGAGCAGTTCCCCTGCGTCTAAACTTGGGAAAATAACCCTCTATGGGCTGGTTTGAATAGTGGTCCAGAAGGTTGGAGAATTGTCACAGCAATGCATGTGTGTTGTAGAATTGTCACAGCAATGCACGCGTGTTGTAGAATTGTCACAGCAATGCATGTGTGTTGTAGAATAGTCACAGCGATGCACGCATGTTGTAGAATTGCCACAGCAATACACACGTTGTAGGAATGTCACAGCAATGCACACATGTTGTAGGAATGTCACAGCAATGCACACGTGTTGTAGGAATGTCACAGCAATGCACACGTGTTGTAGGAATGTCACAGCAATGCACACGTGTTGTAGGAATGTCACAGCAACGCACACGTGTTGTAGGAATGTCACAGCAATGTACACGTGTTGTAGGAATGTCACAGCAACGCACACGTGTTGTAGGAATGTCACAGCAATGTACACGTGTTGTAGGAATGTCACAGCAACGCACACGTGTTGTAGGAATGTCACAGCAATGTACACGTGTTGTAGGAATGTCACAGCAACGCACACGTGTTGTAGGAATGTCACAGCAATGCACACGTGTTGTAGGAATGTCACAGCAATGCACACATGTTGTAGGAATGTCACAGCAATGCACACGTGTTGTAGGAATGTCACAGCAATGCACACACGTTGTAGGAATGTCACAGCAATGCACACGTGTTGTAGAATTGTCACAGCAACGCACACGTGTTGTAGGAATGTCACAGCAATGCACACGCGTTGTAGGAATGTCACAGCAATGCACACGTGTTGTAGGAATGTCACAGCAGTGCACACGTGTTGTAGGAATGTCACAGCAATGCACACGCGTTGTAGGAATGTCACAGCAGTGCACACGTGTTGTAGGAATGTCACAGCAATGTACACGTGTTGCTGGGGGGGTATTTCCAGCAAACCTTGTCAGCCTCCCTGCGCTCCGGTTGTCCTGGCGGTACATGTGACTGGTTGGTTCTGGCAGGAGCTGACGTCCTGGTCGGTGGTGGCAGCGACCAGAGCTGCCTAGTCACCGCCTGGGAGAGGTGATAGCAGGGCCACCATCTGTCCAGACAGCAGGCGGCTGGCTTTGCTTCCCTTTTAGTCCTCAGGGTGACAAGAGCACGTTGAGGGTTCTAGGGCCAAAGATGGGAAGCCAGTCCTGGTACAAGACGTTTTTCTTAAAATTGATTTGAGAGAGAGAGAGACTTCGATTTCCTGTTCCCCTTACTCATGCACTCGCTGGTTGATTCTTGTATGTGCCCTGACTGGGGATCGAACCCACTACCTTGGCGTATGGGGATGACACTCAACCCACTGAGCACGCAGCCGGGGCCCACGTGTGTTTTCTCCACGAGCAAAGCAGACAGAGAGCCTCAGCGTGGAGAAGTTACCGGCGGCCGATGACTCACAGGGGAGAGATTCTCTGGGGTTAGCGCCTAGGTCCTAGGATAGAAAGTGACTCAGGTCGGAAGGAGCGCACACCTGTTCGTTGCGCCAACGTTCCCTGTAGACACTTCCGACAACATCCCCGTGGGTGGCACCCAGGTGCGCGGCTGCTCGTGTTTTCTGGGTGAGAAAAGCAAGGCCTCGACCTCATGCAGTGATTGGAGTGTTGGGTTCAGTTGGGAGACACTCTGGCCCAGCGTTCCGGAGGCTTTTGGTTCATGGTTTCAGAAAGTGGTCAGATGGCCCTGGCTGGTGTGGCTCAGTGGATAGAGCATCGGCCTGGGGACTAAAGGGTCCCGGGTTCGATACCTCTCAAGGGCACATGCCCGGGTTGTGGGCTCGATCCCCAGTGGGGGGCGTGCAGGAGGCAGCCGATCCATGATTCTCTCTCATCATTGATATTTTTATCTCTCTTCCCCTCCCTTCCTCTCTAAAATCAACAAAAAGCTATTTTTTTTAAAAAAGAAAGTGCTCAGGTGGCTTCACGCCCCAGGGGCAGGCCCAGTGCCCTGTGGGTTTGCACCTGGAGGCCACAGGGCAGCCACTTGTCTGCATTTCGTCCAGGGAGGGACACGCCCTGCGGGTGGGGCTGCGGTGCCCTCACAGCCTTGGAGAAGCCGATCAGGTGGGTAGGCAATGGGCCCCGCTTAGGCGGTGGGCATGCCCTGGCCGCCTGGAAAGCTAGCGGGAGCCCAATGCAGGACAGAGGTGCGGCTGGGGCCCGAGTCACCGCTCTGCCGCTGGTTGGACAGTCAAGGGTGCATAGCGCCCTGGGGGTGGCCCCCTGCGCTCCCAGCAGCTCTGTCCCTGCCACCTGGCTGCTGATCCACCAGGTGTTCCCTGGCGAGGTCGAAGGGTCAAATACCTGATGTCTCTGTTTGTGTCTGGGCTGCAGTAGAAACCCACCTCCTACTGGGTCAGAGGGAGGGCGAGGACTTACTGTTGGGTTCCCTGAGCAGAAGGGGGCCAGATGGGAGGGTTTTCATGTGACCTTGCCCTTGGAAGGAGAGGGGATGGGAGGAGGGAGCGCCAGCCCTCCTCCTGGGATTGTTTCCTGCTACTTACAAACACGAGGTCTCTGGCAAAGGGAGGCGGCAGGCGACCCCTCACTCTGTTTACTAGGAGACAACAGGCCTGAGCGAAGCTGCCGCCTCCTGGGCAGCCGCCCCAGCACTCACATCCGCAGGTGCAGCCCCACGTGGCCCTCACTGGCCCCAGGCTGGGGGGCGCGCAAGTCTGTCCGCCCTCTCTCCACCCTCTCTCCGGGGGCCAGTGGGCCACAGCCTCTCCGCGCCAAGCCTGAGCGTTCTGTGCGCTCTCAGAGCTTCTGAAATCCCCCCCTGGGCCAGGCTGGAGAATGAATGGGTCCGGGCTTGGGCGCTGTCTGATTGGCGAGCCGTCTCTGCTGCCGCCTCTCCTGGGTCTACATCCCCAGCCTCCCCTCCGGCCCCCCACGCGACACCTGGCACCCGAGGCGAGGCACTCAGTTCTGGAGACACTGAGCCGGGAATGGTCCCAGCCAGGAGACCTGCAAGCTCATCACTGTGTCTGGCTGGCGGAACAGAGGACCCAGAGCCAGAGCTATTTCAGTTGCAAGAAAGCAAAGCTGAAACCCACACCCTCGTGGAGAAAGGAATGCAGGGACCCGCCCGGCTGGGGAGTCTCCAGACGCGCCTCTCCTCCCCCACCCCACTCAGATGATGCTCCTTGCTGGCTTCACTTCTTAGAGCAGCAGTTCTCAACCTGTGGGTCGCCACCCCTTTGGGGGTCGAACGACCCTTTCACAGGGGTCGCCTAAGACCATCGGAAAACACATGTATAATTACATATTGTTTTTGTGATGAATCACTATGCTTTCATTATGTTCAATTTGTAACCGTGAAAATACATCCTGCGTATCAGATATTTACATGACGATTCATAACAGTAGCAACATGACAGTGATGAAGTAGCAATGAAAATAATTTTATGGTTGGGGGTCACCACCACATGAGGAACTGTATGAAAGGGTTGCGGCATTAGGAGGTTGAGAACCACTGTCAGAGGAAGGGAGAGGGAGAGAGAGAGAAACATCAATGATGAGAGAGAATCATGGATCAGCTGCCTCCTGCACGCCTCACACTGGGGATCGAGCCCGCAACCCGGGCATGTGCCCTGACCGGGAATCGCACCGTGACCTCCTGGTTCATAGGTGGACACTGAGCCATACCGGCTGGGCTGAAATTTTGACTTTTTAAAAAATAAATAAAATGATATTTAGTCTCTCCCTGCCCATTTGCCCTCCTCCTGCCTGGACTGCAGCTCCTCTCCTGCCCTCATTGGTCCTGCACGATGTCCCTGGAAATATTGTCACCTAAACAAAAAGGACACCGTCCCCCCTGTTCACAGACCCGTTCCTCTGCCTCCTCGCCGTTTGCCCTCTCACTCCCCGAGCTGATCTTTGTCTCTATCTGCACGTGCAGCCCGGGACTCCTCCTCATGGGGCCCCTGCCTGGTGCCTGCCCGCCAGCCCTCCTGGCCCTCAGCGGGTGGCGGACACGAATATTGGTCCAGGCTGTAGCACCTGCGGCGCCCCGCTGCCTGGAAAGGGTCTGTTCCTGCCTGTGGCTGAAGAGTCCAGGAGACGCTGGGAATGCCTGTGTTAGGGGGTGTCAGGGACGAGGGCAGGGGCGAGGTCCAGTTTGGGGGAAGGTTGCAGGAAGGGCCCTAGCCGGTGTGGCTCAGTGGATAGAGCATCGGCCTGTAGACCGAAGGGTCCGGGGTTCAATTCCGGTTAAGGGCAGGTGCCTCGGTTGCAGGCTCCTCCCCAGCCTGGGCCCTGGTCAGGGCGCATGCAGGAGGCAACCAGTCGATATGTCTCTCTCTCATAGATGTTTCTCTCTGTCTCTCCCCAGCCCTTCCACTCTCCCTAAAAATCAATGGGAAATAGCGTTGGGTGAGGATTAACAAAGAAAAAAAAAGGTTGCAGGAAGGGGCTGGATTGAGAGGCTCCTTAGGGACAGCAGGGCGGGCCGGGGAGGAGGTGCGGGCGGATGGCGAGGACCAGGGGATGCAGACCGAGAGGCACTGAGGAAGAGGGAGGCAGACAGGAGGACCAGCAGTCAGCCATCGGGGTGACGGCCCAGCGGAACCTCTCCTCTGTACCGGCCGGACCTCCCTACCCCGACTCCCTGTGACTCACCCTGCACGTTCCAGGTGACGTGGGCAGTGTCCCCCAAACTGGAGAATCATCCTTCAGGGATAAAGGGGAGCCTGGGGAAGTGTGTGAGTGCCGTGGGGGCTTCAGAGATGAGTGGACGCGGCCCCACACGCAGACACACATGCTGTCCCTGGGCCGGGGTCCTGTGCACCCGGGGTCCCATGGACCTGGGTGTCCCTTCGGAACCCCGAGAGGCTAGGGAGGAAGGCAATGTTTGCGAGGGTGCTGTCTGGCCTGTTTCTAACTCGGAGCTCACGGAGGGGGTGGTGGGGAGGAGTGGGGGGGCTCCCCGTGGATTTGTGCTGAAGCTTCACCAGCTCCCGCAGCAAGAAGAAGCTGGAGGCTGCATTGGCAGGCCCGCTGCCAGCTTGTGCTAACCTGCCAGTCAAGGTCATCCCTGTCAAGGTCATCCCTGTCCGTCCTCTGTGGTTCGGGTGTCCACAGTCTTCCTTCATCGCCAGGCAAAGGCCCCACAGAAACCGCGCACTGGTTTGGGGAAAACATAATGCCCGTATTTACTGTAAATAGGGAGACCTAATATTTTCATTTGCAAACTGAGCGTCAGGAGATTTGACTCGAGACGCCATTCCCCTTTTTCTCTTGACAGGTGACCTCAGGTAAAAGGCATAGCTGAGGCTTGCGGTTGCCTGGAGGACCGGGAGTCCATGGGGAGAAGGGGCAGGGTGTATGTGCACAGAGGGTGTGGATGTGGCAGGTTATTCTGGGAATAAGTCAGCCTGTCTGCCCCCTCCCCTCCCTCCCTCCTCCTCCTCCTCCTCCTTCTCCTTCTCTCCTCCCTCCCCTCCTCCTCCTCCTCCTTCTCTCCTCCTCCTTCTCTCCTCCCTCCCTCCTCTTCCTCCTTCTCCTTCTCTCCTCCCTCCCCTCCTCCTCCTCCTCCTCCTTCTCTCCTCCCTCCCCTCCTCCTCCTCCTCCTCCTTCTCTCCCTCCCCTCCTCCTCCTCCTCCTCCTCCTCCTTCTCCTCCTCCCTCCCCTCCTCCTCCTCCTCCTTCTCTCCTCCCTCCCCTCCTCCTCCTCCTCCTCCTTCTCTCCTCCTCCCCTCCTCCTCCTCCTCCTCCTCCTTCTCTCCTCCCTCCCCTCCTCCTCCTCCTCCTCCTCCTTCTCTCCTCCCTCCCCTCCTCCTCCTCCTCCTCCTTCTCTCCTCCCTCCCCTCCTCCTCCTCCTCCTCCTTCTCTCCCTCCCCTCCTCCTCCTCCTCCTCCTCCTTCTCTCCTCCTCCCCTCCTCCTCCTCCTCCTCCTCTCATCCCTCCCCTCCTCCCTCCTCCTCCTTTCTCTCCTCCCTCCCCTCCCCTCCCTCCTCCTCCTCCCCTTCTCTCCCTCCCCTCCTCCTCCTCCTCCCTCCTCCTCTCTCCTCCCTCCCCTCCTCCTCCTCCTCCCTCCTCCTCCTCATTCTCTCCTCCTCCCCTCCTCCTCTCCTCCTCCTCCTCCCTCTCCTCCTTCTCTCCTCCCTCCCCTCCTCCTCCTCCTCCTTTCTCTCCTCCCCTCCCCTCCTCCTCCCTCCTCCTCCTCCTTCTCCTCCCTCCCCTCCTCCTTCTCCTCCTCCCTCCCTCTTCCTCCTCCTCCTCCTCCTTCTCTCTCCCTCCCCTCCTCCGCCTCCCTCCTCCTCCTTCCTCCTCCTTCCTCCTTCTCCTCCCTTCCTTCTCTCCTCCCTCCCCTCCTCCTCCTCCTCCTTCTCCTCCTCCTCCTCCTTCTCCTCCTCCTTCTCTCTTCCCTCCCCTCCTCCTCCTCCTCCTCCTCCTTCTCCTCCTCCTCCTCCTCCTTCTCCTCCTCCTTCTCTCCTCCCTTCCCTCCTCCCTTCCCTCCTCCCTCCCCTCCTCCTCTCCTCCTTCTCTCCTCCCTCCCCTCCTCCTCCCCCTCCTCCTCCTCCTCCCCCTCCCCCTGGCCCCAGTTCCTTAGTCCACCCCTCTTTTTTCTTGACAGGGAGCTCAGGTGAAATAGGTAACCCCATGAGCCTCAGTTTGCTCATCTGTGAAAGGGGGTGGGAAACTCCACCTTGTAACATTCCTTCCGTAATCCCTGGGGCCTGACATGTTTCTGATACTTAGACGGTGCCCAACAGATGGGAGCTCAAAATTGCTAAGGACATCACTGAGCCTTGGTGCATCTGTGGGACCCCTGGTCTGTGGGAACTCTCATTTGGGGGACCCCTCATGTGGGGGTCTCTTATCTGTGGGACCCCCTAATCTGTGGGAACCCTCATCTGTGGAATCCTACATCTGGGGGACCCGCTCATCTGTGGGAGCCCTACATTTGGGGGACTCCTCATCTGTGGGAACCCTACATCTAGGGGACCCCTCATCTGGGGGAGCCCTACATCTGGGGGATGCCTGCCTTCTCTTGCCAGCTCCCTGTCTCCCTGCACCGCCCGCCTTGGGCAGCTGGGTCTGCTCCCTGGTCGCCTGTCTTTGCTTCTGTCTCTTTCCCTTCCCGTGCCCCTCTCCCTCCCTTTCCTATCACAGCTTCATGCAGGTGTAGGATTCCCCGTCTGTCAGTCTGTCACTTTCACCAAACTCCCCTGCTTGTGGGGCACCGCCTCCCCTCCTCCATGGATGGTTTCTCTTGAATAAAGGACACCAAACTCGCTTAAAAACATCCACCCATTTGGAGTGTACAAGTCGGTGACAGCAAATTCAGAGTTGTGTGTCCATCACTGCAATGCAATTTGGGGGCACTTCCATCTCCCCCAAAAGATCCTTTGTGCCCACTAAGCCGTCTGTTGCTGTTCCACCCCAGCCTGGGCAACCACAGTCTCCGTTCTGTCCCTGTGGGTTTGCGTGTTCGGGACGTGTCATCTACCTGCAGTCACACACTTGGCCTGTGTGTCTGGCTGCTTTGGCTCAGCGTCCCGTGTTCAAGGTTCATCCATATAGCATGTCAGCGCTTTGCTCCTTTTCTGGCTATTGTTCCGTGGTGTGCCCGCCTCCATTTCATTTGTCCCCCCCTCAGCGGATACCCCTCCCCGTGCCCCTCCCCCTATTAAAATATTTTAAAATATATTTTCATTGATTTCAGAGAGGAAGGGAAGGGGAGAGAGAGAAAAAAACATCAATGATGAAAGAGAATCATGGATCGGCTGCCTCCTGCACGCCCCCTACTGGGAATCGAGCCCACAATCCAGGTAAGTGCCCTGACTGGGAATCGAACTGTGACCTCCTGGTTCCTAGGTCGACGCTCAACCACTGAACCACACCGGCTGAGCCAGATGCACATTGTTATTGTCTTCCTGAGCCATACTGCACAGCCATGTGGGTGGTCCCCGCCTCCTGCAGGCACCCTGGGGGGTAGCCAGGCTCTGTGGCCTGGGGGGGGCAGGCGGCTCAAATCTTTAGAATATTAATTCCATCACTTGCAACAGGCTTTTTTAAAGAAAGAGTGGAAGGGAGGGAGGAGTCGGGGGAGAGAAACATCAGTGTGAGACGCACACCCACTGTTTGTCTCCCGCATGCACCCCGACCAGGGCCAGGAATCGAGCCTGCAATGAGGTACTGGCTCTTGACCGAAATCGAACCCGAGACCCTTCAGTCCCAGGGCCCACACTCTAACCACTGACCAAACCGGCCAGGGCAGCAGGCATTTAAAAAAAATATCATAGGATTGCTAGAAAAACCTAAGAAACCAAATATTTGAAAAATGTGTTTCTTGTCATCTCTGTCTGACCCCAGGAAGTAACTCCGAATTCTTGCAGTGTGGACAGAAATCCCAGCTTCATCAAACTGACAGCTAAGCGGGAGGCATCGGCCTCCAGGGGAGGCGTGGGCCCCTTAAGATAAAAGCGGGGCGCGCAGGTCCCGGCTTGCCCTCCTGCAAGTGTGGCCCGTGGACTGAGCGCAGGGGCCAGCGGCAGGCGCCGGGGACAGTGGGTGGGATTCCTCCCTGTGTGGCTGCTTTCTTCGTGGACTGGAGCCGGCAGGACGGGGCTCCCGCTCCCACTCCACGGGGTCACAGAGTCTTCTGGGGCCCGGCGGGGTGTCTTCCGGGGCTCTGCAGTCGGTCCTCCCAGCCTGGGACGGACGGTGCGGGACGCTTGTCCTGAGTCCTGGAGCAGGCCACCGGGCGATGGGGGTCACTGGTCAGGAGACGAGCTGGAATCGGCGGTCCCGGGCGCTTCCTAAGGGCACAGGAGAGCGGAGTAAGGTGGGGGCTTACCGGCAGGAATCGGATGGGATCAGCTTTGCGCTGACCCCACGAGAGCTGGAAGCCGCCCTGAAACGCCTGCCGGTGTATTTTATTACGGTCCGCGAGGCTCGGGGGCTGGGGGTGACGAGCCCCACATCATAGACCAGGTCCTGACTACTGAGGAAAAAGGGTTAGAGGAGTTTGCATGGAAGTATCTAGAAGAGTCAGCAATTCATCAGAGCATATTCTTTCTTTCTTGTAAAAAATTTACAGCAAGTCCAAACCTAAGCCCTCCCTAATCACCCCAAAAGGAAACAGAAGCCCTCAAGCGTTTTAAGACACCTTCTTTTTAAAAAAATATATTTTTATTGATTTCAGAGAGGAAGGGAGAGGGTGAGAGAGATAGAAACATTGATGATGAGAGAGACTTTGATCGGCTGCCTCCTGCATGCCCCACACTGGGGTTCGAGCCCACAACCCGGGCCTGTGCCCTGACCGGGAATCCGGGACCCTTCAGTCCACAGGTGGACGCTCTATCCACTGAGCCAACCCGGCTAGGGCTAAGACGCCTTCTTCATGCTTCAATTTATTTGCAAAAACACTTGCATGCGATGGGCAAAGAGGCTTCGGTGCCAGCCACTCCGGTGCAGCCCCGTCTTCCCAGGAGGGAAACCGGAACCCAGGCAGAGGCCTGCGTGCGTCCCCACGGCGGCGGCCCTTTCATCACTGACACTGCAGCAGGTGGCTCTTGGTGCTGATAGACGGCATTGAGAGGTGACACCGGATCTGAATTATTTCTGTCACTTCCTAAGGGTGCGCTGGACTCCACCGGCCACTGGGTGTGTGCCCCGTGGGCCAACCGGTGGGTGTTGGGTTTCCAGGGCAACGCGGTGGCTTGGGGGAGGGCGAGCTTACTGCTGGTCACCTGCCATGGTTTGGCTGCAGCTCATGCTAGTGCTGGGTCACCTCTGTCACCTGCATTCCTCTGGCACCTGATTGGAAAGGAAACCCTGTTTGTTAATGGGGTTCATCCGGAACAGTGGTTCCTAACGTGGGGCACACGCCCCACAGGGGGGCGATTTGATTGCTAAGGGGGCGCCATTCGAGAATGAGTTATTCACAGTGAATTTT
Organism: Myotis myotis; assembly: GCF_014108235.1. Taxonomy (NCBI): domain Eukaryota; kingdom Metazoa; phylum Chordata; class Mammalia; order Chiroptera; family Vespertilionidae; genus Myotis; species Myotis myotis. The sequence continues at coordinate 130,217,713 of NW_023416346.1, read as the reverse complement.
GTGCACTTATGGTTCTAGGGGCCTCCTAGACAGTCTATAAATACATATTGTGACATATTTATGCATTTCGGTTCTCTATTATATGTTCTGAAACTTTATTTGCTAGTTTTTCAGATCACTTCATATTATTATTATTTCTTAACCATGTCTTCATGCTTTCTTCCTCAGCACTTCCACGGTCCTTCCGTTCTTTGATTTTTCTCTTTCACGGATGCCGTGTTCTTTGGAAGTGTGTTTAGACCAAGTGAATGGCCTTTTAGGCTTCCTCCACGTGACTAGGAGTTCACCTTTTGAATAAGAATAATTCTATGTCACGGAGAGGGGGCATCGGGATTTTAGAGGTGCTTAGGTAGGGCGTGGCCAGAAAAAGGTTCCAAATCACTGGCGTGGAGGCTCAGAGCTGCCCCATCCCCTCCGAACCCTGCGGCCAACAAGTGCCTGAGAGCGAGGTTTTGGAAACCACAGCTGCCCTGGCCGCCTGTGTTCTCCTCCCCGCCTGGGGCCAGCCAGCAGGCGGGAGGGTGCGCCCTCGATTCCTATCTGGAATTCTTGTCAGAGGCGGATGGCAAGCAAACACTGTAACCTCGGGCTCAGAGCCGCTGCTCCTATTTTCATAGTTGCTGAGTGAAAACAGATTGTGGGTTCTGTGAACTGACTGAGAGCGCGGACTGTTCTGCAGCAATTACAGCTGCTGGTTATGAGGCGTTTACACGACGGCAAATGCTTGTAATTAAGCGCCGCCTGTGCAACAGAGAGGAAACGAGGAAAAGGTGGAATTTGCCGGAGGGCTTGCCCCGTGTCTTTATATTTTTATACTAGAGGCCTGGTGCATGGATTCGTGCACTGGTGGGGCCCCTCGGCCTGGCCTGCACCCTCTCGCAATCTGGGACCCCTCGGGGGAGGTCGGAGAGCCGGTTTCGGCCTGATCTCCGCAGGCCAGGCCAAAGGACCCCACCTGTGCACGAATCCATTCACCAGGCCTGTAGTATGCTTATAAGATCTTTGGTTAATCTCTTCCCGCCCTCCCCCCTCCCCCCTCCCCTCCCCTCTCCCCTCTCCCCTCTTCCCTCTGAGATTCATCAGTCTGTTCCATGTTTCCATGCCTGTGCATTGAGTGTCTGCCCCCTGGTGGTCAGTGAGTGTCATAGCTACCAGTGAAATGATTGCTTAGGCTTTTATATAATTTAAAGCTGTTTCATAGTGAAGACTTACTTTTAAGAAAGCCCATGAATGGTGTATACAACTCGCTTTGCAAAAAACTTGGCTTTTTCAAGTAGAGTTTTGAAGACTGACCGAAAGATTTGTTTCTCTTTTAAACCATTTTTGGATGCTTGCCCTGGCCAGGGACCTCAGTGGTTAGAGTGTCATCCCCATACACCAAGGTTGCGGGTTTGATCCGTGGTCAGGGCACATGCAAGATCGACCAATGGCCTGGCTGGTGTGACTTATGAACCAGGAGGTCATGGTTTGATTCCCGGTCAGGGCACATGTCAGGTTGTGGGCTCGATCCCCGGTGTGGGGCATGCAGGAGGCAGCCGAACAATGATTCTTTCTCATCATTGATGTTAATATATATTTAGATGTGTGTGTGTGTGTGTATATATATATATATATATATATATATATATATATATATATATATATTAAAAAAGAATCAACCAATGAATGCATCAATAATTGGAATAGCAAATCAATGTTTCTCTCTCTCCTCTCTCTCTAAAAACCTTGTGTCATAAATGGTGGAAACCTGGCCACCTTGAACTCAGGAAGGGAAAGAGGAGGCGGGAGAGACGGCCTGGGGCAGGCGGTGGCTCTGTAGCTGCTGATTGTTCTGCTCGGCTGTGTGCCTGCCGCAGGGGCTCACCGCGTGCCCCTCGCCCTGAGAGACGGGTTAGTGTCCCCCCCTCGCCCAGGGCCCCCTGCCTGGCGAGCTGCGGGAACAGTTGAGTCTGCCCGGCGAGGCACTGTCCAGCAGCTCTGCACAGTGACTTATGCACAGATCGTCATGGGCATTTACTGTACCAGCTGCAGAGTTAAGTCTTCTGTGTTCAGGGTCCCCACTGTGTGGTGTCCCTGTGTCGTCTGGTCTAGTGATCTGGCCACTTCTTCTTTTTATAAATATGTTTTCATTGACTTCAGAGAGGAAGGGAGAGGGAGAGAGAGAGAAACATCAGTGATGAGAGAGAACCATGGATCGGCTGCCTCCTGCGCGCCCCACACTGGGGATCGAGCCTACAACCCAGGCATGTGCCCTGACTGGGAATCGAACCCTGACCTCTTGGTTCATAGGTCGTTGCTCAACCACTGAGCCACACAGGCTGGACTGGCCCCTTTAACAAGCACTCTGTCATACGTGTCTCCTATTTATGACTTTCCCAGTTTTCTTTCTTCCAATTCTTATTAAAGCTGCATAAATTTGGGGAATTTGGACCATTTCCCTCCAAACCTACTGTGCTACTTAATGACTGGTGCATTCTTTTTTTTTTTTTAAATATATTTTATTGATTTTTTTATAGAGAGGAAGGGGGAGGGAGAGGGATAGTGAGTTAGAAACATCGATCGGCTGCCTCCTGCACGCCCCCCACTGGGGATGTGCCCGCAACCCAGGTACATGCCCTTGACTGGAATCGAATCTGGGACCCTTCATTCCGGAGGCCGATGCTCTATCTGCTGAGCCAAACCAGCTAGGGTGACTGGTACATTCTTAGAGAGATTCCTGAGGGTCTCTGCGGGACTTGGAGCGATTTCTCTGAAAGGTTCTCCTATTTTTCTCTTTGAAGCTGGGGCCCTCATGGGAGAATTCACTGCCTGGCACACAGTGGCTACGAGCCTCTTGGTCCTAAATCGGAAAATCGGAGCGAGGCAAGGCCCTCCCCGTCCTGGAGTCTGAAGCCAGCGCCTGTGGCTGGGGGACTTCCAAGGGTCCCCCCACTTCCTCTCTAGGAAACAAAGGCTGGGCTGGGGGCCGCTGGTCCTGGAGGCGCCTCAGGAACACCCTTTCATTCCACCAGTGCGAGCTGGAGCCCGGTCCTCGGTGTCTGTCTCCTGTCTGTCTGTCCCCCCCTCTCCCACCTGCTCCCTCCCTCCCTCTTCCCTGCCACCTTTCCTGGGGGAGGGGGTCTGTCTGGGAGAGAGGGAAACATCAATGTGAGAGAGATACATCGAGTGGTTGCCTTGTGTAGGTCCCCCGACTGGGGATCGAACCTGAACCTAGCTAGGCATGTGCCCTGACCAGGAATCCAACCCAGGGCCTTCCGTGCGAGGCATGAGGCTCCAACCGACTGACCCACCGGCCAGGGCTGGATGGACACTTCTTAAAGGCACACTGATAAGGTTATTACTCCCAAGGAAGTACTACTGCTAAATGTATGCCTTGCCTCTATCTGAAATATATTTTTATAATGAAGTATAACTTGCATTCAGAAAAGCGACCCAACAATAACTTGAACAGCTGGTGACATTTCATGGAGTGAACACAGCTGTGTAACTCAGTGCCTAGATCAAGAAGTGAACGTTGCCCGGCTGGTGTGGCTCAGTGGTTGAGCATCGACCCATGATCCAGGAGGTCACTGTTCGATTCCCGGTCAGGGCACATGCCTGGGTTGTGGGCTCGATCCCCAGGGAAGGGCGTGAAGGAGGCAGCTGATGAATGATTCTCTCTCATCACTGATGTTCCTATCTCTCTCTCTCCCTCTTCCCTCCTCTCTCTGAAATCAGTAAAAACATACTTTAAAAAAACAGTGAGTATTGCTCTTTATGTCCTAGCCCCAGAGGTGCCCCTGAACCTCTGCCCAGAGATACTGTAGCTTGAATTTTCACACCATAGATTTGCCTCTGTTTGCCCTTTATATAAATGGAGTAAAAACACTTTTTGCGTCGAGCTTTTTTCACTCGATCTTAATGTTCGTGAGATTCAAATGACTGCTGGTAGCAATAGCAGTTCGTTCATTTTCTTTGCCGAACTTCAGCCTTTTTTCTTTTTTTTTAAGGGTCCTTTTGAAAATGTTCAGTGGCTCTGACCTTCTTGTGGTCCCTTTTCATCCTCCCTGGAGAATCGCCGTCTTGAACACAGATCTGGCGGTGCTACGAGCCCATGCCCGGCCGCTCCCAGGAAATGATTGTTTCCGGCCGCTTTGTAGCTGTTTCCATAGCAGGCGGGGAAACAGCAGACTATCGCGTGGCCTTCTCACGGCACCAGCAGCCCCGGGTCGAAGGGCTCCCGAGGCCCTGCTAGCACGCCGCTCCTGGGGTCGTTTCATTCCATGTTTCGCACACGGGGAGGCTGTGAAGGGCTGGCTGGTGGTGGTGATGGTGGAGTGTGTGTGGGGGTCTTAGAGATGCAATCTGGACTCGCAGAAACGTAATATCCCACTTTTATTTTTTAAAATATATTTTATTGATTTTTTACAGAGAGGAAGGGAGGGGGATAGAGTTAGAAACATCGATGAGAGAGAAACATCGATCAGCTGCCTCCTGCACACCCGCCACTGGGGATGTGCCTGCAACCAAGGTGCATGCCCTTGACCGGAATTGAACACGGGACCCTTTAGTCCGCAGGCCGACGCTCTATCCACTGAGCCAAACGGGCTAGGGCAACATCCCACTTTTAAAAGGGGATTTGCTGCCAGAATGTCACCTTTGATGTGTTGGGTTTTCTCACTTTGGTTTCTTTTTAAGTATATTTTTATTGACTTGAGAGAGAGAGAAATGGAGAGGCAGAGGGAGAGAAACATCGATGAGAGCGAAACCTCAGTCGGCTGCCTCCCACAACCTGGGCATGTGCCCTGACCGGGAATCGACCTGTGACCTCCTGGTTCAGAGGTTGGCGCTCACTGAGCCACAGTGGCCAGGCTATCCTGCTTTTATGAAGAGACAAAGTTCCGAGCCTTCTTCTCTAGTGAAGCTGTTTTCAGCCTGCCCTGAGCGTGCCCCCCACGTGGCTGGAGCCTCTTCTCTCCAGCAGCGTCTAGTTGTGAATTAATGGAGGTCACCGGAGTGGGGCAGAGGCTGCCCCCCAGTCTGTTCCCTTGAAGAGCTGGGCCCCGGGAGAGGCCTGCCCATCTCTCTCGTGAAGCGGATGGAGGCTGTGGGTGTGGCTGCCAGCTGGCTGGGCCTCGGGAGCCCTTCGACCCGGGGCTGCTGGTGCCGTGAGAAGGCCACGCGATAGTCTGCAAAACCCGACACTACCTCCCGGCAACACATCACCTAAAGCTTTGATTAATTGGCACTTTCAATTAATGAGACTTTTTTTTCCCTATGCTCAACTTTTAAGAAGGCTCCGCCCCCCTCCTCTCCGCCTTGGCAGTTCCGTGGGTACCAAACGCACCACCTGCTGATGCCTGGGCCGCCTGCTGAGATCTGTCTCCTCCTGGCTGTGTGCTCACAGCACATGAGGCTTGGTTCCTTTTTGTTAATCCTCACCCGAGGATACTCTTCCCATTGATTTTTAGGGAGAGTGGAAGCGAGAGAGGGAGAGACAGAGAAACATCGACGTGAGAGAGACACATCAATTGGTTGCCTCCTGCATGTGCCCCCACCAGGGCCTGGGCCGGGGAGGAGCCTGCAACTGAGGTACCTGCCCTTGACCGGAATTGAACTCGGGGCCCTTTGGTCCACAGGCTGACGCTGTATCCACTGAGCCACACCGGCTAGGGCAGAGGCTTGGCTCTTAGTGCCACCACCTTGAATTCCTACTGGAGACTTGCTTTTACACCCAGCCTCCCCGGACCCCTCACACCTTGTTAGTGCACAGTCTGCATGGATTGTGGTTAAGACTGTTGAATTAGACCCGAGCGAGGTGTTTTAAAGCTAAGAGGGAGCTTGAGGAGCCCGGCTGGCGTGGCTCCATGATTGAGTGTCGACCTATGAACCAGGAGGTCACGGTTTGATTCCTGGTCAGGGCACATGCCTGGGTTGTGGGCTCCATCCCCAGTAGGGGGTGTGCAAGAGGCAGCTGGTCAATGATTCTCTCTCATCATTGATGTTTCTATCTTTCTCTCCCTGTCTGAAGTCAATAAGAATATATTTTAAAAACTAAAAAAAAAAATTAATAAAAACATAAAAGAGCTTGAGGACAGTTAGGATTGAACTGATGATAAGGAAACTGAGGCCCAGAAAGGTCCAAGTGTGCCTGTATCCCTGGGGAAAGCTGAAAATGTATGCTCTTTCTTCAGTTCCTGGCACCCGGCCGCTGAGTTCTGGATGATGGATGGTGTGGCCCTAATATCTGCCCCCCCCGCCCCCACCCCCCACCATCCTCGCCCCGGTGCTCCCAGACTACCAGCTTGTGTGGAGTCCTGGTCTTTCCTGCGGGGGCGGAGTTATTAGCCCCCCTGGAGGGGCAGGGCGCACCCATCCGCCTGCTGGGATCTGGGATCCAGAGGCAGGCGGCTAGGGGAGCGCCAGGGCGAGCCGTGGGGGGCCTGCTGGGGGCTCTTGGGGGAGCCCAGGCTTGGGGCGACCTGCTCGCGTTCTGGAAGTGTGAGGTGGCCATGCCAGCAGTTCTGTGTGCTTGTCTTGGTTGCTTTTTTCTTGCAGCAAAGGGACGGTGCTTTAGGGCTATGGCGTCCAAATACCACAGCCGAGGTGCTTAAAGCCGGCTAGACGGTCTCACAGTTGTGGAGGCCAGGAGCCTGAGATGGAGGTGTTCCCTCAGGTGGCTGCGGCGTTGCTCGGTGTGTGAGCACCTCCTCTGCTTCCATCCTCACTTGCTCTGCTCCCCTGTGTGTGTGTGTCCAGATGTCCCCTTCTCATTGCCATGGGGGCGGGGGCGGGCCCTTTGGCCTCATCTTGGTCACATCTGCAAAGACCCTATTTCCAAATAAGGTCACAGTCACAGGCCCGAGGCGTTGGGACTTGGCCATATCGTTTTAAGGGACACAATTCAGCCCACACCGCGGGTAAGCAAGGTGTTTCCTCCGTTTAGAAAAGTGCTCATACTGTGAGGTGGACACTAGAGGGTTTTCACACGGAGACCACACTGGCAGCCCCCATTCAGAGGAGGGAATGGGAGAGACAGCCTTTATTTTTGTTAATTTATGTTTGACATGTTTTTATTGATTTATGTTTTATATTTTTTATTGATTTCAGAGAGGAAAGGAGCGGGAGAGAGAGATAGAAACATCAATGATGAGAGAGAATCGTGGATCGGCTGCCTCCTGCACGCCCCCTACTGGAGATCGAGCCCACAACCCAGGCATGTGCCCTGACCGGGAATCGAACCCAGGACCCTTCAGTCCTCAGGCCCACGCTCTGTCTGGCCAGGGCGGAGAGACAGTCTTTAGAAAAACAAAAACCAAAACCAAGAGCGTGTGAAGGCACCGCCCTTTCAAGGGAAGGCTCTGTGGGAAGGCATTTCCGGGCTCTCGGCCAGGCGTGTGCTTTTAAGGGTTAATCTCTCCACTGCTGAGGCCAGGCTCCTCGATGGCCTTGGCTTTGATCCCAAGTAAATGGCACTTGTCACTTTACCATGTTCCACGTCACAGGCCGCCAGGCGTGATCCTGAGGTGGCCTCTTTTAAAGGAGAACATTCAGATTTACTGTTTCCTACTTAGGATTGTGACCTCAATGTCAAGTTTGGCAAAAGCCCCCCCCCCCCCCCCACTCCCACCCTGTTGGTATTTGAGTTATGTTTGGAATTCAGCCCTTACCTCCGCTGACTTTGTTTTCAGACTCCTTGGGGCCAACATTTTTTAGAGTCCGTCATGGGAGATAGCTGCCGCCCCCCTTTTTTGAAGACAGTCACTAAAGATCTCAAATATTTCCTTGTCAGTTCTAAAAGATAAGTGTGCGCGTCACAGCAAATTCTGTCCCTGAAAGGATGGACCAAAGCCAGCGACGGCGAACCTATGACGCGCGTGGCAGAGGTGACACGCGAACTCATTTTTTTGGTTGATTTTTCTTTGTTAAATGGCATTTAAATCTATAAAATAAATATCAAAAATATAAGTCTTTGTTTTACTATGGTTGCAAAGATCAAAAAATTTCTATATGTGACACAGCACCAGAGTTAAGTTAGGGTATTTCAAAATCCTGACCCGCCGAGCTCAAAAGGTTCGCCATCACTGACCAAAGCACAGGAGATGGAATGAAGCCAGGCCCAGGCCAGCTGCAAAAATGGCCTTGACCTTGAAGCTTTGCCATGACCTTGAGTGTGGCATCACCTGGACCCAGGACAAAACGACGCTCCAAGGTGTGGCGAGTGTTTGGCGTCTCTGTCTGTGCCTGGCCTGGCACCCTTTTGCCCATCGTAAGCTGGGCACGTAATTAACTTGGTGTTCTCCGCTGACCAGTGAATAATTCAGGCCTCAACGTGGGCAGAGGTAGAGGTGGGCCCCTAAGTAAACTCCCACATCCTGGTCCAACTTGGCAGCCCCCAAGGCACAACCTACAGGCTTCTGAACCTGCCTGTCCTGGCGGAAGCTGCCTCATGCCTGGGGTGGAAATTAAGCCATTTTGAGTCTTTTTTGTTTTTAATATATTTTTATTGATTTCAGAGAGGAAGGGAGAGAGAGAGAGAAACATCAATGATGAGGGAGAATCATGGGCCGGCTGCCTCCTGCACACCCCACACGGGATGGAGCCCGCAATGTGGGCATGTGCCCTGACCGGGAATCGAACCGTGACCTCCTGGTTCATAGGTCGATGCTTAACCACTGAGCCACGCCGGCCGGGCCCATACTTGATCCTTCAATGAAAACACAAATACAGCAAGGCAATTGTTTTTCTCAGCCTGTCCCTCAATAGTTTTTTTTTTTTTTTTTAAATTACCAAAGCTAATGATATTTTGCTGTTTGGAACTGATTCCGTTCGGTGCTGATTTGAAAAGGTTATAAACAGTAGAGGGGCATGAGCTGCATTTATGGAGAATTATGACTCACTCTGCAGCATCGTGTCGCTGGCTGAGCCGGTCTGGTCACCTAGGCCGCAAGCCCAGCCCGCCCAGCCCGGGTGCCTGGCTCCGGGCCCAGCATGGCTCGCACGTCCCAGCCCCATGACGCTGTTGGCCACTCCCTCGTGGTTGCCCAGCAGCGGCTGCCTCGAGGCACGTGTCTTTGTTCCCGACCAGAAGAAAGGGGACAGAGTGGCCCCAGATGTTGCTGCCCCTTTGATGCGAGAAAGAGGCTTCCCTCCAAGCGTCCCTCTGGCATCTGCTTTCATCCCCTGTCATGGCCACCACCCCCGGGGAGGGCAGCGTGGCTCTGCCGGCTCTGCGGGGAGTCCAGCTCCTGGGAGAGCAAGGCCCTCGGCCACCAGAGAGGGTCCCACTCCAGGCACGGTGGGAGGGCACTGCTTCCAAAGACGCCATCCGGGATGCGGGAGAGTGTGGGACCTGAACGAAGGCCTGAAAGAGGTGTTGTCCTGGCCGGTGTGGCTCAGTGCTTAGAGCGTCGGCGTGCAAGTCTGCGGGTTCGATTCCCGGTCAAGGGCATGTACCTCCATTGCAGATTCCCTAGTCCCAGTGAGGGCATATGCGGGAGGCAACCCATTAATGTGTCTCTTATGTCAATGTTTCTCTCTCTCTCCCTCCTCCTTCCCTTCCACTCTCAGAAATCAATGGAAAAGGTATCCTCGGGTGAGAATGAACAAACAGCAAAGGGAGTGTCGCTTGGAGAGGGAGAGGGGACTTGCAGGTGGGCCTCTCAGCAGAGCCCTGGGCGAAGGGAAAGCGCAGGGGACCTTGACAGGTGGCAGCGTGGGCTCTAACAGGCGAGGAATTGTGTGCGGCAGAGCAGTGTGGGAATTACCCAGACCCTGGCTGCCCTTTGTGGTAACACATGTGTGATCTTCTACATGGTTTTACTTTGGTCTCTCCTAGTTTTAAAAGCAGAGGAGCCCTGGCCGGTTTGGCTCAGTGGATAGAGCATCGGCCTACGCACTGAAAGGTCCCAGGTTTGATTCCGGTCAAGGGCACATGCCTGGGTTGTGGGCTCCATCCCCAGTGTGGGGTATGCAGGAGGCACCGATCCATGATTCTCTCTCATCATGGATGTTTCTATCTCTCTCCCTCTCTGAAATCAATAAAAATATATAAAAATAAATAAAATAAAAGCTCTTGAGCAAAATATGTTACTGTAAAAAAATCTTTTAAAAACAAACAAAAAGCAAAGGAAAGGGCTAGCGATGGGTGAGATCGCCCATATTTTACCCAATAAAAGACGAAGGGGCTCGGAGTCGCCCCTAGGGCGGGTGAGCACCTGGCGAGCTGCCTGGGAGTGGCCCGCGCGTCACCTGCAGCCTTATCTGAAGGAACAGTGGCTGTCTCTGCAGCACAGCCGGCTGGGAACATCCACTAAAGACAAACAGCGTGTGGAAGGCGGGAGCTTTGTTCCCGAGTGGGGAGTTCCTTTTCCTGTGTCTGGATGGCCTATCGGCTCCCAATGGCTTTGTCACTTGGAAAACTTCGGAATGAAGGAATGACAGTCATGTCTTAGATGTCCCCTCTGCTCGCTGCCGAAGGCCCAGGAGGAGGGGTGGCAGCAGCGGCAGGTCTGCCCCGGGCTGCCGGGTGCTGGGCCCTGCAGGTGCTTGGTATTTCTACGACCAGCTTGACCCACGGGACTGTGCTTGGCTTTCCCTCCCGTAGTCAGAGGATGGAAACAGCCCTTAGGCGGGAACTCGCTATCTTAGCAGATTCTTTTCTAAATATTTAAAAAAGTACTTTTATTGATTTCAGAGAAGAATGGAGAGGGGAGAGAGAGAGAAACATCAGTGTTAGAATGAGATAGAAACGTGCTCTGACCGAGAATCGCACAGTGACCTCCTGGTTCTTAGGTTGATGCTCAACCACTGAGCTAAGACGGCCAGGTCTTTTTAAAATTTTTTAATTCTCACCTGAGGATATGCTTTAGAAAGAGGACGGGAGGGAGGGAGAAAGAGAGAGCGAGCGAGAGACAGAGAGAGAGAGAGAGAGAGACACGGAGAAACATCGATGTGTGTGTGAGAGAGAGAAACATTGGTGTGTGTGTGTGTGTGTGTGTGTGTGTGTGTGAGAGAGAAACATCGGTGTGTGTGTGTGTGTGTGTGTGAGAGAGAAACATCGGTGTGTGTGTGTGTGTGTGTGTGTGAGAGAGAGAGAGAGAGAGAGAGAGAGAGAGAGAGAAACATCAATCAGTTGCCTCCCATACTCACCCTGACCAGGGATTGAACCTGCAACCTTCTGGTGCATGGGATGATGCTCCAACCAGCTGAGCCACCGGCCTGGGCTCTGAGCTGATTCTTTGGTAGAAACATTGCCTATTGCCCTGCGACACGCATTGGCCTAGGACGGGAGGAAGCAGATACCGTTTTGCTTTGTCCTGTGAGAGATGAAGGCCTTGCTGTGGGACTGGACGGAGCGGCAGGGACACCAGCAGGCAGCGGTGCGGGGTGTTAGGGAGGCGGGTGGGGGCCTGGCGTGTGTCCCAGAGGATGAGCAGGGTCGCGCCAGGTGGGTGGGTGCTGTGTCCGCGATGCGGGTGGGTGTGAATAGAGGGACCCTGTCAGCAAGGCCGTTTTCTGTGGGGAGAAAGCCTGCTTTGTTGGGGCCCGTGGTGTTGGGCCAGGGCCCATGGTGTCCAGACCACAAGGCCTGTTTGCGTGGTAACAGTGGGACTCAATTCGTTGTGAGGCTCCACCCGGCCCCTTCGCTGGCCTTGGCATTGGGGCTGGAGACCAGAGAGAGGAGGCTGGGCTTCCTGCGTGGCGGGCGGGTTTCCCAGGGGGGACGGCTTTATAGGGCAGGGGGCGGGTTTCCCGGGGGGCGCGGCTTTATAGGGCAGGGGATGGGTTTCCGGGGTGGGGGCGGGGAGGTTAAATGGGATTTTAGGTCCTTATTCTCTCTTTGCTCCACAAGAGCCACAATGACTGTCTCAGATACTTGTTCCTTCTTCTAGAACTGGTTCTCAATGGGGGATGGGGGTCCGCCAGGGGACATTGAATGATACCTGGAGACATTTTGGTGATTACAACTTGGGGTTGGGGTTGCCGCTGCCTCGGTGGGTGGAGCCCAGGGGTGCTGTTAATAACCTTCATACAATGCACAGCGTGCCCGCCACGAAGCGCGGTCGGCCCCGATGTCAGCAGTGTGCGGTGGAGGAGCAGGGTGAGGGCCTGTTAAAGGCGTCAGAGCTCACGTGATCTGGGAAAAGGTCCCCAAGAAAGGGTGGGGGACCTTGGACGGAAGGGTGCCCCCGAGACTCCCCATCCAGCGTGGGAGCCCGAGGGTGGCGGCCCCCTCTGCGCAGCCACCCTGCAGGGCCTGAGGCAGGCATCTCCCGTGGTCCCAGGGCCTCAGTGGGAGCGAGGCCGCAACGTGGAACGTGGTGTGAAGACTGGCTGGGCCCGCCGGGCACCTGTGCTGCTGTGACCGTGCCGTCAGCTGTGGGAACAGTGGCTGCTGTGTCCTTCCTGCCTTCCGCCCTCGGACAGGCTGTCCCATCTAACAGATCCCCACAGGCAGAGATTAGGGGAAATGTGTCCTGCCGGGGTCCAACCCCAGCAGGTCCAGGGGTTCCCAAAGGCGTAGACGGAGTCGGCGAAGAAGGAAGGACACGGAGACAGTGTTCAGTTGATCAGCAGCCTAGCCAGGATCTCCAGCCAGGATCTCCAGCCAAGTTCTGGTCTGGATCTCCAGCGAAGTTCTGCTGTTTATTGTTTTGTTACATCCGTATTTATACCAGTTGATTTTAATCCTGTCAATTTCTATTACAAAGGTTAGGGCGTTTCTTATCTCCATTCCAGGGAGTAAAGATTATGTAGCTTAAGCATGATTGTTTGTAGTGATTAACTACCCGCCTGGCACTTAGTTAAGGAGTTTCATCCCCTCCCTGACTTCAGGGAAAAATTCCTACCTGGGGAAACAACCTTTCTTGGAGAGGTGACCTTGGTTAAAACACACAGCGCTAAGGGGAGCAAACATATTAAGAACAGTATGCTATATACGTCAGGTCCCTTGAAACATATGCTGTGCAGATGTTTCTTTCCTGCAGCGACTGTGTCAAGCAGCAAGGATGGACCGGCTTCCGGCAAATTCCCCCTTTTTTATTTTTTAAATGATAGCGCATGCAAATCAGTGGCCACCTCTCAGATTGGGCCATTTAAGTCTCGGAAGAAGAGTGGCAAGCAATGATAGTGAGCATAGCTATAAACATAGTGGATGGAGCGCAGAAGGAGCCCCATTCCTGTAGAAGGTTGCCAGCCTCTTCAGTCAAGGGATTTCAGCTGTCCTCAAGTTGTTGGTTTGGTTGTCTTTGTTGGTCTGGCTAGCGGGCGGCGTCACTGGCGACAGGCTTCCCGAAGCGTCAGCAAGTTGAAGGGCTGCATCAAAGGGTCCATCAGGGCCGTGGTTGATGGTGGTGTCGATGTCCGAGGAGGAGTAAGCTGTGCCCTCTGGATCCAGCTGATATGGAAAATGGAGGGTAGTAGAAAAAGAAGAGAAAGCAAAAGAACTACAAGGCATGGAAGTGTTTAGAAAAAAGAGGGAGAAGAAAGGGAAGAATGCAGCATCCTGACACAGCCCTTTCCTTCAGCTGCCCCTTTCCCTGTGGTCCAAGGTAGAAATGGGAAACAAGTCCTGTTGCAGTGAGAGGGCAGCTGCTGTCAGCCAGTCTCTGTCTTTACCTGGGTCCCGATCTGAGCTGGGCATGGGAAGCAGGAAGCAGCCATGGGGACAGGAGACCTTCCTCATAAGGGCCGAGTGTTCAAGCCCCTGCACCATTGGGGAGGGGGGTCTGTGCCCCACCTTTGTTGCACCCCAAGTTTTCTCCTACTGGCCCCCGACTGTGCCTGTCTTAGGTTGCCCCACCCTGTGGAGTCTTACCCGTCGTTGACTACCAGCCATCTCTGGGCCAAGTAGGGTGATGTGAGGTTCAGTTTTGTCTCCTTGATAGCCTATGTCCCTCTGGCCTCCATGCCCAGCAACTGCCTTGGGATCCCCTTGCCTGCTGGCGGGGCTCTGGCATTGATCATAGGGAACTCAGGTTTCTTCTCTAGAGAGGGCCCAGCTTACGCCATTGGGCCAGAGACAGATCCATGGTACCAGCCACCATGCGGCTTCAACCTCAGCATGAACAGAGAGCTCAGGCAACAGCTATGGGCAATTGGATTGTAAGAAGAGGGTCCCTCTTGACACAAGGGTAAGAGGGGCCAATACAGGACAAAGGAGAGTCCTGGAACAGGGCTTTCTCAGCCCAGGATGTCAGGCTCTTGGCCCAAGACAACTCCATGTATGGGGCATATACCAAACACCCCTAGTCACGGCATAAAAGGGAGATGCCCTTCCTGGAACAGTAGGGTAGGGAGATTCTAGAAAAGGCTGTGTTCAGGAAAGAAGGAGAAAGGCCAAAGACCCAGCAAACAAGTAGTTAGATTTTAAAAAAAGGAAAAAGGAAAGGAGATGTGGGGCAAAGCTGGGACATGTGGAAAGACAAAACGGAGGCACATGTGATCCTCCCAATGGACAGATTGTTCCAGCTCAGGGCTGCACATCTGCTGCAGACGGGCACTGGTCAGGTGTGCTATGATGAGGCAGAGATGGCGGGCGGTGAGACATAAGGTCGGACTAGACGGTCTGGAATCCACACAGGTGAGTCTGCGTCCTGTGGAAATATACAAGCATATCCTCTCCCCTGGGTTAAAAGTACATCAGGTCCCTTCCAGGCTCCTGTAAGCAAGTCTCTCCATTTGACGAGGGATTTAGGTTTAGTTAAATCAGGGTTCCAATGCCTGTACATCGGGGAATTTCCCTCAGAATCTACATTTAGTATATTAATTACAAATAGAGTATGTTGTAGAACATGATGAGGAGAGGAATATTTAAACTCATTTTCTTGTAATTTTTTGTAACAGGAGTAAGTCAAACACCGCTGGTGCTATATAATAGAACTCCCATTTGAGACAAGATATCTCTTCCCCATAATGTAAAGGGGATAGTTGTAATTACATAGGGACAGAATGTTCCTGAATGTTGATCTTCATCAGCCCAAGTTAAAATCTGAGAACTCTTTTTCACATTAGATGCCTTGCCTAGTCCTACTAGGGAAGTGGAGGTGGTGTGCGTGGGCCATGAAGAGGGCCAATCCTTCCCTGCTATGCAGGAAACATCTGCTCCTGTATCCAACAGACCTTCAATTGGTTTTCCCTGAATTTGTAAAATTTTTGTAGGTCTAGTAGCATGGATTTCTTGTATCCAAAATGCTGCATCACTAGATCCAAAGCCTCCGGCCCCTCTAGCTTCCTGGGTAACAGCTGTCCCTATTTTATGTATTGGTAACAGGATTAATTGGGCAATTCTCTGGTTGGGCTGAATCTGTATAGTTGTGGTGGGTGGGGAAAGTAAAATCTGTATTTCTCCTGTGTAGTCTGCATCAACAACTCCTGGGATGACTAAGATCCCCTGTAACGAGGTGGAGCACCGTCCTAATATTAAACCTACAGTTCCCTCAGGCAGTGGCCCAGACACTCCTGTAGGAATGGCTGCTACTGGTGAGTCTGGGGTTAGTACTGCATGGGTGGTTGAGTGGAGGTCCAATCCTGCACTGCCTGGGGTTGCCCTGAAGAGGTCACTGACTGATCGAAATTTGCAAAGGGGTTGAAGGTTGATGCCCCTATTATTGCAGGGGCCTGGGGCTGGCCCCTTCTCAAGTTTCCCGATTGAGGTGATGGGATATAACCTCCTTGGGAGCTATTTGTAGAGTTTAAAGGCCGACCATTTTTATGGTATTTTGATCTACATTCCTTTGCCCAATGGAATCCTTTCTGACATCGGGGACAAACGGTTTTTGGAGGATTAATATTATTCCCTAATGTATTTCCAGGCTGTCGAGGAGCTTGCCATCTGGCCTGAGTATTATTATTTTTATTTGGGCATTCTCTGCTAAAGTGCCCAGATAAGCCACAAGAGTAGCAGTTCATATTTCTTTTATTACCTGTATTATTGCTGGCTTGTCCTATAGCCTGTACATATTGAGGGTATGTCTCCCCTTTGAGAGCTGCAGCTATAGCTACACCCTGTATAAATGCTGGACTTACATCAGCACACTGTTTTATAAAATCATTTATAGTTCCTGTTCTGCGAATCGGCCTTAATAAAGCCTGACAGGTATTATTAGCATTTTCAAAAGCCAGTTGTTTGATTAGGATATCGGCTGCCTCTTTGTTATTGATTACTCTCTTGACTGCCTGCATGAGGCGAGAAAGGAAATCCTGATATGGTTCCTCGACCTTCTGTTTAACCTCTGTAAGGGTGGTGGTTTTTCCTGCTGTATAAGGTAGGGATTTCCAGGCACTTACTGCACAACTGGTTACTTTGGTAAGTGCCTCTGTGGGCATATTCATTTGCTCCTCAGCCGTGTTAAAATCACCTTCTCCTAATATCATGTCTAGGGTTATTCTTTTTCTGGTTTTTTCGCTAGTGGCTACAGCTTTCTTAGCAAGATCTTCATATTCAGTTTTCCATAATAAGTAATCGCCTCCTGAGAGACAGGATTTACAAACCTGTGACCAATCATAAGGAGTCATCCATTTACTGGCTAGGGTTTCTACCAAGGTTTGTGTGTAAGGAGCTAGAGGTCCATATTCAGAGCAGGCCAATTTTAATTCTTTAAGTACTTTGTAAGGTATAGGCTCCAAGGTGGGGTTTCTATTCCCACCAGACTCATTCTCATATGTAACTGGGAAGCAGAGTGAGAATTCAAGATCTCCATTAGCTTCAGCTTCTCTTATTGCCCTTTGAAATTTAGACATGGAGCTCATAGGAGCCACAGGACCTGGTTTAGGCTTCCTTTCTAATTTGGGGAGCCTGTTTTGAATGGGAGGGCCATTCTCCTCTCTACTGACTGGAAAGGAACAATGGTCATGTTTATGATATTTATTCTCCTCCCGATCAGTAGGCATAGCTAAATTGCTTTTAGATTGAGCTGAAGACAATGATGATGTGTCCTCTCTGGGTGGAGCCGAGGGACTATTTAAATTTTGAGAAAGTTCAACCGTTTTTGCCTCTGGTGCCAAGGTGTCACAGATTGACTCCCAGAGGGAAAAGAAACATGGCAGGACCTTGTCAGATTCATGGTGTTTCTTTAATTGCTTTCCTACTTCAACCCAAGTTTTTAAATTAACAGTTCCATCCTCTGGAAGCCATTGACATACTTCTTCTATAAAACTTTCTGTCTCACTGGGAAAAACCTCAACTCCAATTCTGCTAGTAAGCATATGCGTTAAAAGATTAATACAGAGTCTTTTTTCTTTAGACTCAGTATGACCCATCTTGTCAATCTAAGTTCTGTACTAACTACCCGCTTACCCTACTTATTCTCTATGGGGGGGGGGGGGGTCTGCAGCACCCTACGGTGCAGTCCTATCCGTCCCAAGTACGGGGGGACTTACCTAAGGGAACACTGTTCGGGCGCCAGATGCCGGGGTCCAACCCCAGCAGGTCCAGGGGTTCCCAAAGGCGTAGACGGAGTCGGCGAAGAAGGAAGGACACGGAGACAGTGTTCAGTTGATCAGCAGCCTAGCCAGGATCTCCAGCCAGGATCTCCAGCCAAGTTCTGGTCTGGATCTCCAGCGAAGTTCTGCTGTTTATTGTTTTGTTACATCCGTATTTATACCAGTTGATTTTAATCCTGTCAATTTCTATTACAAAGGTTAGGGCGTTTCTTATCTCCATTCCAGGGAGTAAAGATTATGTAGCTTAAGCATGATTGTTTGTAGTGATTAACTACCCGCCTGGCACTTAGTTAAGGAGTTTCATCCCCTCCCTGACTTCAGGGAAAAATTCCTACCTGGGGAAACAACCTTTCTTGGAGAGGTGACCTTGGTTAAAACACACAGCGCTAAGGGGAGCAAACATATTAAGAACAGTATGCTATATACGTCAGGTCCCTTGAAACATATGCTGTGCAGATGTTTCTTTCCTGCAGCGACTGTGTCAAGCAGCAAGGATGGACCGGCTTCCGGCAGTGTCCCATCTTAACCAAGAGGCCTGCCACTGGGCCTGCGTCACCAGCACCCGAACCTGCGTATTGTATACGTTCAAAGGGCCATCGGGGGAAATGCACGCTTCCTTCCCGCCCTTTGCTTGCTTGCAATCCCGGCGATTTAGACCAGGATGTATTGCAGTATTTGTGTCTGAGCCTGAGAACTTACTGCCACTTACATCATGTTGCGTTTTTATGGGGGAAGTTGACATGACTTCCACACGGTCCACTTAGGCTGAGCTTTTGTAACACACCCACTTACAAATGGCAACTTTCTGTGTATTAGAAGTTTTCTGGAACACTACAGTAGCTAAACAAGGGGAGAGGAGACTTTGAGTTTAAAGGACACAATAAGGACAACTAGGGTAATTGAGCTTTGGGATTTTAACCCCACAAACTATCTGTATATATAAAAGTCCAGCAACCAGAATGCCGGAATGACCAGAATGACCAGTGGCTGTGACGCGCACGGTGGCAGCCAACCAGCCTGATCCAGGCCCTAATGCCCCCCCTCCCTCTCTGGGTGGCCCAGCCCCCGATCGGCCCCCAACACCCCAATCGGGGGCAGGGCCGGCCGGCCGGCCAACCACTGGCGGCTCTCCCCCCCACTCCCACTTGCCCAGCCCGATGGGCCTTCATCGAGGCAGGCTGGCTGGACCCCACCCATGCACGAATTTATGCACCCGGCCTCTAGTCTTACATAAAGGACTTAGAAAGCACCTTGCCTAAATAGCATGGAGTCTTCTATGCGAAGCTGGCTTCCTTTATTTATTTATTTTAAACATTTATTTTTTTATTTTTAAATATATTTTTATTGATTTCAGAGTAGAAGGGAGAGGGGGAGAGAGATAGAAACACCAATGATGAGAGAGAATCATTGATGGGCTGCCTCCTGCACGCCCCACACTGGGAATTGAGCCCACAACCCAGGCATGTGCCCTTGACTGAAATCGAACTCAGGATCCTTCAGTCCACAGGCTGATGCTCTATCCACTGAGCCAAACCAGCTAGGGTTATTTTTTAAAAATATATTTTTATTGATTTCAGGAAGGAAGGGGGAGAGAGAGAAACATCCATGATGAGAGAGAATCATTGATCGGCTGCCTCCTGCACATCCCTTACTGGGTATACTGAGCCTGTAACTGGGTATGTGCCCTGACTGGGAATCAAACCATGACCTTCTGGTTCATAGGTCGACGCTCAGCCACTGAGCCATGCCAGCCGGGCAGTAGATGAGTTTTTTGGACTAGATCACCCTTCATCTTTCGGAAACCTTCCCTGGTGCTCATCCGCCTCCCCTCCCGCCCCCCACCTTGTAATCTATTATTTCCTCCCGGTCCGTGCACGTCTGTTACTGCACTCCTCACATAGAATTTGTATCTGTCAGCGTCTAGTTCGCAGGTAGAAACCACAGAGCAAATTTGAACGGCGGGTGCTTAATACAGAGCCTGAGTCTGCAAACTGGCCAAATACCGACACAGCCCTTTGCTTATGTCTCGTCTGCCCAGTAAGGCGGACAGTCGCCATAGAGACCTGCGGCCCCACGAGGCCTGAGACATTATTACTCCATTGGCTTTGCATGGAAAAGTGTGCCGGCTCCATGCAGAAAATTAACCATTAACAGGTGATTGCTTACTATCGATTTATGGTGGCGTAATTATTAACTAGCGGGTCCCACGGGGTAGAGGGTTCTAAGGAATTCGGCGACCGTGCCCCTCAGACATTCAGGTGTCCTCGGAGCGGGTGTGCCTGCGGCCCCTGGACAGTGGACAAGGTCACCGAGTGCCACCGGCCAGCTGGCGGGCAGGCAGCTCAGCGGGCAGCAGCTACTAGTGCTCCCAGGACTGAGTGCCACCTCCCGGGGGGCCACTGAGGTGTGGCGAGTGCCGCTCACCGGGAAGCCAGCCAGCACAGTGCCAGTGGGACTTTCCAGGGAGGCACCGTGGGGGTGGCGCCACACTGTTCCATGTGGCTGCCTGGGGCACTGGAGCGGGGCACTGGAGCAGGCCACCGGAAGGCAGGCTAGAGTCGCAGCCTCTCCTCCCCAGTGTCCCGCCTACCAATGGGCTGCCCTCTCCAGGGTGCCTGCCAGCCAAGGAGGAAGGCTGGTGGGTCCTGCCCCAGCACCAGCGTGGGGCATGAGGCACCCCGTGCTGACCGGGGCAGATTTGGCGTAGGTTGTGTGTAGATCTCTCTGATTTTTATTTTTTAAATAAATTTTAGTCCAGCATGTGCCCTGGACTTGGAACTGAACCCGGGACCGTTCAGTCTGAGGCCGATGCTCTATCTACTGAGCCAAACCAACTAGGGCTCAGGGGGCATTTTCTGAACACCGCTGCCTGTAGGGGGGTAAGAGATCAACTAAAGGACTTGTATGCATGCATATAAGCATAACCAGTGGACATAAGACATTGGGGGATAGGGGAGGCTAGGGGACTGTCTAGGGCGGGGGGATAAAATGGAGACATATGTAATACCCTTTGTAATACTTTAAGCAATAAATTAAAAAAAAAAATAAAAAAGAAACAGAGTCTGGCCGGTGTGGCTCAGTGGTTGAGCCTCAACCTATGAACCAGGAGGTCACTGTTGCATTCCCAGTCAGGGCACATGCCCCGGTTGTGGGTTCCATCCCTAGTAGGAGGTGTGCAGGAGGCAGCTAATCCATGATTCTCTCTCATCATTGATGTTTCTATCTCTCTCCCTCTCCCTTCCTCTCTGAAATCAATAAAGAAAAAGCAGATGCCCCCTGAGTGTCGCTGTCCAGAAACTGCCCCTTCCGCGCCCGCATCTGGAGAGGAGGCGCACAGCCCGGCTTTGCCCTCCCAGGGGCCAGGGGCTGGGGATGAAGGCTCTTCCTCGGCTTCCCTGGCCTGCTGGCCTGGATCTGTGCTGCCACTCGGATGGCCTGAGGCAAAGTCCCTTCTCTCGCTGTCCCTCGTGATCTCTCCTAGAGCCAACAGCTGTTTTCCATTTCTGTTTTGACTTCTGGTTGCTCATTGCAGCCTCCAGAGTGTCCAGAGCTTGTCCTTGTCTCACACGGAGCCTTCCCTGGACATGTTGGGTGGCCGCACGTCCCCTCGGTACAGGAGCTGATCACCCGGCATCGTCTCCCTTCTCCACATCTGCCTGGCCTGGCTCTGTCCTGGCCAGGCCACATCTGCCTTTCTTTTTTTTTTTTAACTTTTTAAAAAATTAAATCTTTATTGTTCAGATTATTACAGTTGTTCCTCTTTTTTCCCCCATGGCTCCCCTCCACCCAGTTCCCACCCCACCCTCTGCCCTTACCACCCCCCCCCCCCCGCACTGTCCTCATCCAAAGGTGCACGATTTTTGTCCAGTCTCTTCCCACACCCCCCACACCCCTTTCCCCCCGAGAATTGTCAGTCCACTCCTTTTCTATGTCCCTGATTCTATTATATTCACCCGTTTACTCTGTTCATCAGATTTTTTATTCACTTGATTTTTAGATTCACTTGTTGATAGTTATGTAATTGTTGTTCATAATTTTTATCTTTACCTTTTTCTTCTTCTTCCTCTTCTTAAAGAATACCTTTCAGCATTTCATATAATACTGGTTTGGTGGTGATGAACTTCAGCTTTTTCTTATCTGTGAAGCTCTTTATCTGACCTTCAATTGTAAATGATAGCTTTGCTGGATAAAGTAATCTTGGTCGTAGGTTCTTGGTATTCATCACTTTGAATATTTCTTGCCACTCCCTTCTGGCCTGCATAGTTTCTGTTGAGAAATCAGCTGATAGGTATGGGTATTCCCTTGTAGGTAACTAACTGTTTTTCTCTTGCTGCTTTTAATATTCTCTCTTGCCTTTTGCCCTTGGCATTTTAATTATGATGTGTCTTGGTGTGGTCCTCTTTGGATTCCTTTTGTTTGGGGTTCTCTTTGCTTCCTGGACTTGTAAGTCTATTTCTTTCACCAGGTAGGGGAAGTTTTCTGTCATTATTTCTTCAAATAGGTTTTCAATATCTTGCTCTCTCTCTTCTTCTGGCACCCCCATAATGTGAATGTAGGTATACTTGAAGTTGTACCAGAGGCTCCTTACACTATCTTCATATTTTTGGATTCTTTTTTCTTTTTCCTTTTCTGGTTGGGTGTTTTTTGCTTCCTCATATTTCAAGTCATTGATTTGATTTTCAGAATCCTCTACTGTTGAATCCCTGTATATTATTCTTTATTTCAGTCAGTCGTGTAATTTCTGACTGGTCCTTTTCCATATTTTTGGAGGTTTCTAGAAGATTCTTGAGTAACCTTATAACTGTGGTTTTGAACTCTTTATCCTTTCTTCCATTTCTTTCATTTGTGACATGTTTCCTTGTCTCCACATTTTGGCTGCTTCCCTGTGTTTGTTTCTATGTATTGGGTAGAGCTGCTATGTCTCCTTGAGTTGGTAGAGTGGCCTTGTGTAGTAAGTGTTCTATAGGGCCCAGTGGCTCACTCAGCCTCCCCAGTCACCTGAGCTGGGAGCTCTAGGTGCACCCCTTTGTGGGCTGTGAGCACAGTCTTGTTGTTGTTGAGACTTGATTGCTGTTGGTGTCACTTGGAGGAATTGACCTCCAGGCCAATTTGCTGTAAGGACCAGCTGCGACTACAGTGGGAGAGTTGCTGTGTAGGAGAGACCCCTATGGAGCAGGACTTACTTCAGTGTGGCTTTGGTGCTCACTGAGTCTGCCTCTTGAGTGTGTTGCTTGTGGATGTGTAGAGTTGTAATCTGGTATGGTCTGACACTGACCACTGGGTACACTGGCTCTTGGGTCTCCAGGGAGGTGCAAAGTCAGCCACTGCCTGGGGCCACCCAGCAGAAGCTACAGAGAGATCTGCAGATTCCTCCTCTTTGTATCAGGGTTGGAAGTCCCCAGATGAGGCCCAGCTGTGAAGCAAGGCAGGTTGGTGCTGGTGCCAGGTCTTGGGCCTTTTATTGATAAGTTTGGGGCTCCCTGACCCAGCTGCAGCTTGTTTGAGAGATTTTAGCCTGAGCAAGGACAGGCCATTCATATGCAAAAGCTGCTGCACACAGGTTGGGTGGGGTTGTAAATTGGATGAGGCAGGGTCTTAGGGGATCACCAGGGTGGAGCAAACAGAAATAGCTGCCAGTCAGCCCTGCCTGGGAGGTCCCAGCATAGGAACAATGATCCCTGCTAGCACCTCCATCTGGGAGAAAGCTACCCCTGAGTTCCTGCCCCGATACCAGACAATCCAGTTCCTTGTCATATGTGTCTGTGTCCCCCAGAGCCTCGCCCTGGTGTTGGAGCTCAGAGGAAGTGGGACCTTGTAACTTCAGTTGGTGGTGCCAGCCTTTTAAGAGGAACAGCTGGGTCTCCAGCAGCCTGTGTGTCACTTAGCCCCAATCAACACTGGTTTTATAGCCTGTAGGGACTTCTTTTCCCAGCTCTGGTACCCTGGCCTGGGGGTCTGGTGTGGGGCTGGGACTCTTTGCTCCTCCCAGTGGCCTTTGCAGAGATGCTCTCCCTCCCAATTAAAAACATGGCCCACGTGGGTGTCAGACCAACCTGATCCACACATCCGCATCTCCTACCAGTCTCAGTGCGCTTTCTTCTTTACTTCTCTAGTTGTAGGACTTCCATTCAGCCAGCCTTCCAGCGGTTCTGGATGATGGTTGTTCTGTATTTCAATTATAATTTTGATGTGGTTGTGGGAGGCAGTGAGTACAGGCGTTTACCTATGCTGCCATCTTCTATGCCAGCGGTTCTCAACCTGTGGGTCGCGACCCCTTTGGCAGTCGAACGACCCTTTCACAGGGGTCATCTAAGCCCATGCCGCATATCAGATATTTACATGACGATTCATAACAGTAACATTACAGTTATGAAGTAGCAACGAAAAAAATTTTATGGTTGGGTCACAACATGAGGAACTGTATTTAAAGGGCCAGAAGGTTGAGAACCACTGCTCTATGCCTTCCCTTTTGTTTTCTTTTATGTTTTTTTTTTTTCTGTTTGTTTTTTCTTTTGTGCCTTTCTTTTAAAAAAATATTTTTTATTGGTTTTTAGAGCGAGAGAGGGAGGGAGAGGGAGAGAGAAAGACATCGATTGGCTGCCTCCTGCACAGCCCCTGGGACCGAACCCACAACCTGGGTATGTGCCCTGAATGGGAATCAAACCAGCAACCCTTCCATGCACAGGACGATGCCCAACCAACAAATCCAGCCGTGCCTTTAGGGCTGAAAGGAGTTGCTTCTCTGGGTGGGTTTGGGTTTATTTTGTCAGATTTTTCAAATATCGTTCTCACATTTTTTCTTGCTTTCTGATATTTTTTGTGGTCAGCCCTGAGGAAAGGAATTTTTCTTTTGTGGCTGAGACTTTATTGCTGTGTTGAGGCTCGGTGCCCAGGCATTGGAATTGTGCACAGTGCTTACCATGGGGCGGGCTGACAACCTAAGAAGCCATGTGGCTGTGATTGTTCTCTGAGGAGTTATTCCTGCACTTCCCGGGGGACAGGTGGAGGGAAGCGTGTTGCGCAGCGCAGGGTGGGACGTGCCCATGGCTCCCGAGGTTGCTGAGCTGTTAGCCCGGGCCCCGCTCCCTCACAGGTTAATATCATGAGACGACATGCCCCAATTTCTTTTTCACGGCTAACGTGCCTTGAAATTAATATGTGACATTATTACGGAAATTGGACTGTTGTGCCCAGGGACAGAGAAAGGCAAGATCAAGGAGGGCTTTTCGTTAGGAAGAGTACTGAAAAGCAAGAGATAGAGGTAATTTTATTTGTAATTTTTATTTCTTTAAACATTTTTTATTGCCTGGCCAGCATGGCTCAGCAGTGGTTGAGTGCCGACCTATGAACCAAGAGGTCATAGTTCTATTCCTGAGAGTGGAAGAGGGAAGGAGGGAGGGAGGGAGGGAGAGAGAGAGACTTTGGTGGTTGTTTCCCGCCCGCAACCCAATTGCGGCCGGGGATCAAACCTGCAACCCAGGCACATGCCCTTAACCAGGAATCAAGCCCACGACCCTTCGGTGCAACGGCCGACACTCTGACCACTGACCCACACTGGCCAGGGCAATTTATTTTGTAAAATTTATATTTATTGTTGAGAGTATTACAGATGACCCCCATTTCCCCCCACTGCCCCCCACCTGGTCCCCACCCCAAGAGCCTGTGTTTTAACCAGTACCCGGGCGATTCATCTATGCCTTACAGTCTGAAATGTGCCCTTCCCCCAGCCTGCATGTGCCTCCCGGGGAGGAGCTGCCTCTCAAGATACCGCCCCCTCCCAGCCCCTGCACTCCTGGCCGGCCCCTCCCCCGCCAGACCTCTAAATGCTGGGGGCTGGGGTGCGCTCCTTGGTGGTCACCTGCCTATGGGTCTGTCTTCTCTGTAGGTGGCCTCCTTCAGTCTCCCCCCCCCCCCCCGGGTCTCAGTCCCTCTGCCGGGGTCACTCCATGTGGGGTCATCTTTCCCTGGGCACCCTCTTTTTAAAAAACATTTTAATGATTTCAGAGAGGAAGGGAGAGAGAGAGGAGAGAGAGAGAAACATCAGTGATGGGAGAGAATTGGATGCCTCCTGCAGGCCCCCTGCTGGGGATGGAGCCCACAACCTGGGCATGTGCCCTTGACCGGAATCGAACCCGGGACCCTTCAGTCCGCAGTCCGATGCTCTATCCACTGAGCCAAACCAGCTGGGGCTCCCTGTGCACCCTCTTCCCACAGCCAGCTGCCCACCGGGCCCTTCCCCTGAGCAGCCCCCTGGCCTCTCACACAGGCATGTCAGACCTTGAACCTCCACCACGTGGAGCCGGCACCTCCGCTATTACCTGTGGCTGAGGTGTAATCTGGGGCGGGTGGAAACTTGTTTACCGTCCGTCTGTCATTACGTTGGGATAAAATCGTCTAGACGTTCGAAACCAGTTGTTCCCGGAATGGATTGCTTCATAGGTTTGCCATGAGGGGTCTTTAGTTTTGTTTACGGTGTTGACGTGCAATGAATTATTGCTTTATTAACCCAAGAGTTCAGCTGTCCTCGGATCGAGGTGGAGGTTTGGGGGAAAGGTGGGGTTTCCGAAGTGAGGTGTCGTCAGTGGCTTCGTTCCCACTCGCGACCTCCCCAAGGGGGCGCCGCCTGCTCAGCCGCCTGTGCAGACTTGAAGGAATTCTCGGGTTCACCGAGGTGTACAGTGAGGGGCAGCGAGCTTTCAAATTGTACACTTGTCTACGTGTGACCGTTAATTTGTTCACGTGCTTTCTTAAGTAGTTTGTGAAGAGAATGGCTTTTTGGTACGAAATAGGGGTTGGCCAACTTTTTTTGTAATGAGCCAAGTAGTAAATATTTCTGGCTTTGTGGACAGGCTTGTTAGTTCTGCCCCGTGGCAGCATGCAAACCAACGGTGCGGTCATGTTCCCATACAGTTTCACTTACGTCCCTACTCCCCCCTGGCTGGATTGGGCTCATGGGCCACAAGGTGACAGGTCCAGAATGCAGGCTGGGCTCATTGACACTGAATTGGGTCATTACTACGAAGGGAAAACTGGGTTAAGGATTTAAAGATCAAGATTTCTCAGGGCGACGGCCGGTGTGGCTCAGTGGTTGAGCGACGACCAGTGAACCAGCAAGCAGGTCACGGTTCGATTCCCTGTCAGGGCACATGCCCGGGTTGTGGGCCGGATTCCCAGTGTGGGGTGGGCAGGAGGCAGCCAATCCATGATTCTCTCTCATCATGGATGTTTCTCTCTCCCTCTCCCTCTCCCTTCCTCTCTGAAACCAATAAAATATATGTGTTGGGCACTGAGTCGTGACTATGTTAAAATACACAGCCTGGTATAATCATCTAATTTGGGCTATAATCAAAGAAACCAGGCACTGTGAGGCCGCAAGGATGGGGAGCAGTTGGGACCTGCGTGCGCTGATGTGCCGTGGAAAATGCCTCAGCTGCTTTAGACAGCAGTCTGGCAGGCCCTGCCTGGGTAGATCAGGTGGACCCGATACACCAAGGTCGCGGGTTCGAACCCTGGTCAGGGCACATACAAGAATCAACTGATATGAATGTGTTAACAAGTGGAACAAGTTGATGTTCCTCTCTCTCTCAAATCAATCAATACAATAGATAGATAGATAGATAGATAGATAGATAGATAGATAGATAGATAAATAAATAAATAAAAAAAGAAAGCAGTCTGGCAGTCCCTCAAATGCTCACCGTAATTTCCATAGAGCACAGCCCTTCAGCTCCTAGCTGTGTACCGAAGGGAAGGGAAGACACATATACAGAAGCTTGGACACGGTGTTCCTAGCAGCATACAGCCCACATAAAAAAACAGCTCGCCTGGTTGGGGTGGCCCAGCTGGTTGACCATTGTCCCATGTACCAGGAGGTCACGGTCTTCAATTCTCGGTCAAGGGCACGTACCTGGGTTGCAGGTTCAATCCCTGGCCCAGGTTGGGGCACCTGCAGGAGGCAGCAATTGATGTGAGAATCAATGTTTCTCTCTCCCTCTCCTTCTCCCTCCTCCCTCCCTCCCTCCCTCCCTCCCTCCCTCCCTCCCTCCCTCCCTCCCACTTTCTCTAAAAATCAATGGAAAATTACCCTCAGGTGAGGATTAACAACAACAGAAAAGATGAGTCACTGTTCTTGGTTGTGTGTGTTCCTGAGCGTTCCGCGCCCGCATCCAGCAGAGGCGGCCCGCATGGAAGCTGGGCGGCCTCAGGGCCCAGATGGCCCCTTTCCCCCCTCGGTAGCGTGGAGGCCGGTCCTCGGGCCTGCGGGCGGGCGGCCCAGGTCACGGCTGTGCTCCTGGCCGCATTCTGGGCACTGGTTTGCTCATGCGGGAGGCTCACTGGACGGCTTCTTCGTTGCAGGTTGAAGAAGGAAGCAAAGCTGCAGCGGTGGACAAGTTACTGGCGGGAGACGAGATCGTGGGCATCAATGACATCGGCCTCTCGGGGTTCAGACAGGAAGCGATTTGCCTGGTGAAGGGGTCCCATAAGACCCTGAAGCTGGTGGTAAAAAGGTAAGACCCGGGCCTCATGTTGTGTTAACCAAGATACACGGAATGGAGAAGAACAGCAAGATGTGACGCCTGACTTAAATTGTGTATGTGCGCGCGCGCGTGCATGTGTGTGTGTGTGTGTGTGTGTGTGTGCATGTAGGATTGTTATCTCTTGGCCAAGGATGAATTAAGCATCAAAAATGTTGAAAGATCCCTTTTATGACTACTGACTGTTTATTTTGATTTATTAAGTGAATTTGAATAGTCGTGTCTCTTTGGCAATGTGTAGATTATTTTTTTGGCAGCGAAAAAACTCTGCTTTTGTTCCAAATGAGCAGTGTGGTTGCCTGCTGCGTACACAAGGCGGCAGGCTGCTGGGCTTTACGCTGAAGATAGTGTGGCTGCAGGTAGACTTAGCGGAGCGATGGTGATGATGGTAACGGAAGCTTGACCCTCCGAGGTAAGACTGGTTAGAAACCATCTCTGGGCTCATTGCCCAGCTCCAGTGTGACTGGGGCCCCTCGGCTTCTCTCTCCCATACTGTCTCTGTGGCTTACTGCGGGGACCTGCCAGCTTGGTGCAGGCGAATTCTGGGCTGCTTCCTATAGCGCTCGGTGCACAAGGGCCCATACAGGACTTGGGCTGATGGAGTGAAATTGCTTTGAACTGCACCTGGGTGTGTGTCGCTGGGGGGTCTGATGGGGACACTGCCTCCAGGGTGCTCATTCATAAAACCTGTGAGTGTGACCCTGGCCAGCCCACAGGCAGCAGCAGATAAAATGGACACTCGTTGTGGGACAAAATCAGGAGGCAAGAATATTGTCGCCATGGCATCTAACAAGGTAAAACAAAATATCAGTCAATGTCAGGTCATATTCCAGGGTTCAAAAAACAGATGTATAATAGCAAAGTTGGTTTAGAAGAAGCAGAGGCAAAGAATGGAATTCGTGCTCCCCAGTGGAAAGTTGGATGAAAGCACAAATTGGGGGTTCCTCAAGTGAGAAGTGTACGGAGGAAGCAGGCGTGTCAAAAGATGGTTAGGAATCCAAGTTTTCTTAAAAGCCAGACACTAGGTTTTGTCTCTCAGGTTAGCTAATAGAGTAGCAGGGCCCCCTGGTGGTGAGATGTGGGCAAACAAGGACTTGTTTGGTAGGATGCTGATTATATTACAAATTAGACAGCTTTCTTCGTGAGCAGCTTGGCAACACGTTTCAAAAAGCGTATCTTGGGCCCTGACCGGTTTGGCTCAGTGGATAGAGCGTCGGCCTGCGGACTGAAGGGTCCCGGGTTCGATTTCGGTCAAGGGCATGTACCTTGGTTGCGGGCACATCCCCAGTAGGGGGTGTGCAGGAGGCAGCTGATCAATGTTTCTCGCTCATCGATGTTTCTAACTCTCTATCCCTCTCCCTTCCTCTCTGTAAAAAATCAATAATATATATATATATATATATATATATATATATATATAAAAAAGCATATCTTGGAACCAGAATTTCATTTCTGGGGTCCTAGACATTCAGCAAAGGGAAATGACCCCTGCTGGCGAATGCTGGCATTACAAGTGTGTGCCCGCGTGCACTGACGTGGAAGGGTGCCCTGGAAGTCCAGGTGAGTGGAACACATACGTGTATTTATAGATACTTCCCATTTTTTAAAAAAGTTTTAAATTTCTAATTGTGGTAAAATAGACATAAATTTACCATCTTAACAATTTTTAAATCTGTTCAGCAGCATATTACTTCTATTTTTAAAAAATATTTTAAATTGAGTTTTAAAGAGAGAAGAAGGGGGAGAGAGAGAAACATGGATCGGCTGCCTCCTGCATGCCCCCTACTGGGGATCGAACCCAGAATGGAATCCGCAACCTTTCGGTGCATGGGACAGTGCCTAACCAAGTGAGCCACACCTGCCAGGGCGTATTACTTTTATAACAGCAAAAAATATCGAGATCCTGCATTTAAACAATTGTTTTATTTTTTAAAAATGTTTCATGTTTTATTGGTTTTAGAGGATGATGGTGGGGAGAGAGAGAGAGACAGAAACATCTATGTGAGAGAGATGGAACCAGCAACCTGGGTATGTACGGGTTGATGCTCCAACTAACTGAGCCATACCTGCCAGGGCACAGCCCCTGCATTTTTAAAGAGGAGAGGCTTGTCCGGCCAGCGTTGGCTCAGTGGTTGAGTATCCACTTAGGACCCAGGAGGTCACGGTTCAATTCCTGGTCAGCGCACATGCCCAGGTTAGGGACTTGATCCCCAATAGGGGGCGTGCAGGAAGCAGCCGATCAATGATTCTCTCTCATCATTGATATTTCTCTATCTCTCTCCCTCTCCCTTCTTCTCTGAAATCAATAAAAATATATTTAAAAGAGAATGTTAAAAAAAAGAAAGCGGAGAGGCCTTTGGGGTTGGGTGTGCCTGCGCTCCCTGGAGTCAGCAGGAGGCTGTCCCAGCAGCTGCCCATGTGGCATCTTTCTGCTTGGGGCAGTCCCCAGCCGGGTTTGTTTATTGCGAACAAATAAGAAGAATGACTCTTGGGGGGTGGGTTGGCCTCCCGGCTACAATGGGCTCTTAGAGTAGCTCTTTACTCCTTGTAGTTTGTTTGGTTCTCTGTGAATGTGACAGGTGACAAATGGTTTTATTGTTTAAGTGGGCATTTCTGCCGCTGTGAGTGAGGTCGGCCGAGTTCCAGAGCTTAGCAGCTTGTTTTTGAACTAGAGGAACGTATTAAGGATATAAAAACAGACCATCTCGCCTGGCCAGCGTGGCTGTTGGTTGAGCGTTGTCGTGTGCACCAGAAGGTGGCTGGTTCGATTCCTGGTCAAGGACACGTACTCCCTCCCTCCCACTCTCTGAAAAGCAACGGGAGAAAATATCGTCTTGTGAGGATTAACAAAAAAGAACAAGCGGCTACTTTATAAAAAGGCGCTGTGTCAATCATCCACAAACACGGCAACATAGATTCCCTTCCCCAAGAGTATGGCCAGATAATAAATGAGCCGACTCAAGCCTTGTTTATTAATCTGATGTAGCTCCCTGCCCACCTGAGAAGCCCCAAGAAGGCAGCCTTTCTGATACAGACGGAAATCAGGTTAGGGTGCTGAGCGCTGAGCATGGCCAGGCCGGGAGTGTTTGTTCTGGGGAATGGGGTGTGTGCACCTCCATATAAAACATACCCCTGGTGCCCGGCCTGTGGGGCTCAGTGGTTGAGCGTCCGCCTATGAACCAGGAGGTTATGGTTCAGTTCCCGTCAAGGGCACAGGCCCGGGTTGTGGGCTCGATCCCCAGTAAGGGGCGTGCAGGAGGCAGCCGATCCATGATGCTCTCATCATTGATATTTCTCTCTCTCTCCCTTCCTCTCTGAAATCAATAAAAAATATATTAAGAAAATAAATAGAAAATAAAACATGCCCCCGGTTTGGTAAGTAGAACGGGAATGGTGGATCGTGCACGGACCCCTCCCGCGGGGACAGCTGCTGTGTGCCCGACCTGCAGGTTGTTTGGTTTCAGGGGGCGTGGGGAGCGGGCCCCGGCCCCGGGATAGGGTTGCGGAGGCCGGTGTTGCAAAGCCGCGGCGTCCTGTTTCACGGGCCTGGGCAGCGCCTATCTTGTCATCATGTAGAAGCCGGGCTGGGGGTGAAGCGGGGAGACACAGGATCGCTATCTGCCCCGCCAAGTGTCTTTCCCAGACGGGTGAGAACGCCACTTCCTTTCTCCCGAGCGGTGTCGCTGGGAACAAAGGACTGTAACCGGAGTCCCCGCCAAGCGCACATATGTTCTCCTTCGGGATGCCCAGGCGGTGCCCGGGCCAGTGGGGCGTGGCGGGGCTTCTGCCCAGCTGTCAATCAACCGCCAGGCTCGCGGGAGAGGCTGAGCAGCAAGCTTGCGCCTTGCCCTTCCTCCCAGGCACGTGTTGTTCCCTCTGCTCCTTCTCGCAGGAACGTTCCGGGCGGATGTGGTAACCTTTTCCTTGTGTTTCTCTCGGGTTGTCACCTGCACTTGCACTGTTTTCCTGGGTGTCCAGGCCACACCCCGGAGATCCTGGTGGACACTTCTGGAATGGCCCCAGGCCATTTTGCTGGTGGTGCCGCCGCTGGCTTAAGCAAATGTGCTTGGAAAGGGATAGGACCAGAAATGGGGTCACCTGCGAGTTGTCCTGATGAGCGTGGCCAGGAGATAAGCCCCTCGCGGGGGTGGGAGTGGCTCGCTGCGGCGCGGGCTGTCACTGTGCCCTGCATGGACAGCGCTGGGGCAGTCTCCATTTTTCTCACTTCAGAGGCAAATTACCATAAATTCAGCTCCCAAAAAGTACATATGCTTTTATTTTTTATTTTATTTTATTTTATTTTTAATCCTCACCAGAGTATGTTTTTCCATTACTTTTTAGAGAGAGTGGAAGAGAGAGGGAGAGACAGAGAGAAATATCAATGTAAAGAGAAACACATCCATTGGTTGCCTCCTGCACACCCTGACCAGGACCCAGGCTGGGGAGGAGCCTGCAACCCAGGTACATGCCCTTGACTGGAATCGAACCCAGGACCCTTTGGTCCACAGGCCGATGTTCTAAACACTGAGCCAAACTGGCTAGGGCTCAAAAAGTACATACAATTTTAAACACCTTGGAAAATTTTCTTTTAAATATGCCATAAATCATTTTCTAAAGCTTGTCATTACTGTCCTAGTCCTTCCGGTTGATATGGTGACATTCATTTTGTTTACAAGGAAGTCTGCCTGCCACCTCATCATGAATCTTACTCTTGTTCCAGCCGGTGTAGCCAGCCCTTTGGCCAAATTACCCATAGGGTTGACTCATGTCACTTCCTGCCTCTGCTGGCAGCCTTAAACCGCTTTGTGACTCTGATTGCGTCCGCTAAGCCTGCATTCGGCAGGGGATTAGCACCCCGGGAGGAGGATCTTAGCCGCAACTGTGGGGTCAGCCAGGCTGGCTGGCAGGTGATGTATTTGAAGAAAGGAGGCTTCCCATCCAGGGACAGCCCCTGGCCTTGCTGGGAGCACGTTTCTTACAACACGCCTTGGTCTCGGTGTCGCTGCCTGGCAGTGAATTCCGCACGAGGCAGCATTGTGCCTGCCCCTTGCCCCGGCTCCCTGGCGCTGTCTGAGCAGGTAGCTCTGCGTGGGGCCCACTGTGGGTGTTCCGGAAGCAGCTCCGTGCACCGATGCAGCTGGAGGACCAGGATCGCTAGGATGTCCGCAGGTTGTGTCCCCTCCCCACTGTCCCCTTTCAAGGGCTCTTCCTGGGGCAGAACAGTGGTTCGTTTATATTTTTCCAAATATATTTATATTTATTTCAGAGAAGAAGGGAGAGAGAGAGAGAGAGAGAGAGAGAGAGAAACATCCATGATGAGAGAGAATCATGGACCGGCTGCCTCCTGCACACCCCCTACTGGGGATCGACCCTGCAACCTGGGCATGTGTCCTGACCGGGAATTGAACTGTGACCTCCTGGTTCATAGGTCGATGCTCAGCCACTGAGCCATGCCAGGCGGGCGGGACGGTGTTTATTCTGAAGGAGGGTGTGTGTCTTACTGGGACGCTGGTGGGTATTGGCAAAACCCGGTGCTTTGAGAGGGTGGCCTGAAGCCCTTTCTTCAAGTTTCAGGGGCAAGTTTCTATTTTTTGAGCATTTTGAAGATTAGGGCCAGTGGCTGCTGTGCCTGTTTTATCGTCGAAACAGAATAGAGCCAGAGGTTTGTGCTGAATAGACACCCTGACTTGTTGGGGGTGTTCTCATTATTGTATGTTTTTTAAAAAAATCTATAATAATAAAAGCATAATATGCTAATTAGACTGGACGTCCTTCTGGACGTCCTTTCTTCCGGTCAAAGCCATAGCGGGCGGGGGCCGAGGCAGAGGTGGCAGAGGCCCCCCTGGCCACTGTGGCTGTGGCAGCGGGTGGGGCCCGGGGCCAAGGCCCTTGCATGAATTTCGTGCATCGGGCCTCTAATTGAGATATAAGGGACATGTTAGTTTCAGGTGTACAGTGCAATGATTCAGTTTATGTACATACTGCAAAATGATCACAGTAGGTCATTAACATTGGTCACCACGCATAGTCACAAATACTTTTCTTGTGACGAGAACAGTATCACTTTTATTAAAATCAGGAGGAAAAATGATCAGATTTGTTTTATTTTGGGAAAAGTCACTTCTCAGATTTCTACGTCAGGTATGGCGTAAGCTCCTAATCAGATGACTATCTAATTACGTGAGAATGTTTCACGTTCTATGTCACGTTGAGACGGGTAGAAAGATGTTTTTTCATTGCAAGGCAGGCAAGCAATGCTTATAAGATTTACTTTACAAACATTGATGGTCTCTAATGTATTAAGACGCAGCAAATGTTTCCCTTATTTTATTTCCTGTTCTTACAGATAAGGCGCATCGGTCCTGCTGCTAATCCTTAGGACTCCTTATAATTTGTTATGTTAATGGTCGCACTTTGAGTGTCCTGAGTTTTTTTTTTTTTAAATATATTTTTATTGATCTCAGAGACAAAGGAAGTGGGAGAGAGATAGAGAAGCATCAATGATGAGAGAGAATCATGGATCAGCTGCCTCCTGCTCGCCCCACACTGGGGATGGAGCCCGCAACCCGGGCTGGTGCCCTGACCGGGAATCAAACCATGACCTCTTGATTCACAGGTTGATGCTCAACCACCGAGCCACACCGGCCGGGCTGTCCTGAGTTCCTTTGGCGGCGAGTGCGCTGTGCCTTTAAGACGGTCAGGGGTTTGGACACAGCCTGCGGAGATGGCCTTTGTTCCTTCCGTCCCAGCGAGCAGGTGTCGTGATGGAAAGTGTATAAAAGTTACCCGGAAGAGCCCGAGTCATTTGGTCTGCCCAGTTCTGCTCCGCCAGAGGGGGTGCCCGCCTCACCTCGAGGGGCTTTTGTTTCCAGGCAGCTCTGAAGTCTTGGACCAGTTCCGCAGCCTTGGGGGTTTATCTTCCCTGCGCCTCCTGGTTGTGCGGGCAGGACTGCAGGTTCTATCGGGCGCGATGCCCCGTCCACAGGATGGCACCGTGTGACCGCTGCTGGGGCAGAGGACTCTGCCGGGGCGTCTCCCCAGATGCTGCCAGGGCTGACTGTGTCTCGTATTAAATATATGTAATCATGTATAGAGTGCCCTGCCCTAGGTTTTATGCATGCATGTAACGCGTTAGAAGCACTCCAGGCAAGCCGTTAAGCTCATGCCATTAGGAGCTGACAGCTGACAGGCAGGGCCCAGCAGAGGGGAGGAGGAGGGGGGACCCAGGGGAGGAGGGAGAAGGGGGTTGAAGGGAGGAGGGAAGAGGGGGGACCAGGGGAGGTTGGGGGAAGGAGGGGAGGAAGGGGGTTGAAAGAAGGAAGAGAGGAGGGAGGAAGGAGGGAAGGAGGAGAGGAGGAGGGGGACCACGGAGGAGGAGGGGGAAAGAGGGAAGAAGGGGGGAGGGGAAGAGGGGGACCAGGGGAGGAGGAGGGGCAACCAGGGGGGAGGAGGGGCAGGGGGAGGAGGGGCAAGGGGAGGAGGGGCATATAGAACTCAGCGATCTTTCCCAAGGACAGGATCATTGAGCTGTTGTTAGGCCCACGTCAGCTATTCCAGGGCCTCCCAAAGGCAATGGCAGAGGGGACTCAGCAAAAGGGGAGTGTAGGGAAGGGGTGACGAGGTGGCTTGGGCTAGACCAGTGATGGAGAACCTTTTGAGCTCGGCGTGTCAGCATTTGGAAAACCCTAACTTAACTCTGGTGCCATGTCACATATAGAAATTTTTTGATATTTGCAACCATAGTAAAACAAAGACATATTTTTGATATTTATTTTATATATTTAAATGCCATTTAACCAAGAAAAATCAACCAAAAAAATGAGTTCGCGTGTCACCTCTGACACGCATATCATAGGTTCGGCATCACTGGGCTAGACAGTGCTTCTCAGGCCTGGGCCTGCGTCTGAATTGCCAGGAGGGCTTGTGCCAGCAGCCCAAGCCCTTGCCCAGATAATGCCCACGGGGCTGGCCAAGGAGTGCGCTCACAACCCCGGGCGGGAAGCCAGGGCACTGGGAGCCCAGCTTCCCTCTGTGGACACTGGGAGCCGCTGAAGGTTCTGGAGTGAGGGGCAGAGCTGGCGAGCGGAGTGGGGGTGGGGGGGGACACACAGACAGATGGGAGGGCTGCTGAGGACCTGGGCTCCCGGAGGCTTGGCAGGAACCGAGGGCAGCGGCCGGCTCGGAGCGGGTGGTGCTCCTTATGGCTTTGTTCCACGCATGCCCACATCCCAGTGTCCACCAGGCGTGCCGGGGCCAAGTCCCCGCCCCCCACACTGACGACCTTGGCCTCTCAGCCAGCCCGTCCTATCCTGTCAGACCCGCCAAGTTCATGGGGATAAATGTAGACCTTGTTTATTTTGTGAGGCTGTGCCCATTTGCTGCATTTGAAAAGGTTAGAAAAATAATCCAGCACTCTTTTTTTTGAGGGGAAGGAGGGAGTTCTGCTTTTTATATGAATGAACTATTTCATTGAGGCACTTATTCAATTGCCCTTTAAAAATGAATTTTGGTATCTACATCTGTTGATCTTAACTTTGAGTGATAGCCTAGCATTGTTTGTATTTGTTATATAAACCTTGTCCCTTCAAAACAAAACAAAACACAACATTACCTAGCATATAAAATTATTATTTTGTAAATATATTTTTATTGACTTCAGGGAATAAGGAAGAGAGAGAGAGAGAGAGAGAAACACATCAATGATGAGAGAGAATTATGGATCGGCTGCCTCCTGCATGCCCCCTACTGTGGATCAAGCCCGCAGCCCGGGCATGTGCCCTGACCAGGAATCAAACCCTGACCTCCTGGTTCATTGGTCCATGCTCAACCACTGAGCCACGCCGGCGAGACTAAAATTATTTTTTAAATTAAATTTATTGGGTTGACATTGGCCAATAAAATTATATAGGTTTCAAGTATACAATTCTATGGTACATCATCTGTATATTGCCTTTGTGCCTACCACTCAAAGTCACATTGTCTTCTGTCACCATATATTTGACCCACTTAAAGTTAGTTTTAAAAGTTGAAGTGAATTTAGATTGCTCTTGGTGTGCACTTCGGGGGGAAGGTTTCACGGGGCCCTCGTCATAATGAATAGTTTTATCTGGAGAACCAGGAAAGCTGGTGGGATAGCCAGGGCCACACCTTTTCAGTGATGATGAAAGGAATGTTCGTGCTGATTAAAGACGATATTT
Organism: Myotis myotis; assembly: GCF_014108235.1. NCBI lineage: Eukaryota > Metazoa > Chordata > Mammalia > Chiroptera > Vespertilionidae > Myotis > Myotis myotis. The sequence continues at coordinate 130,180,557 of NW_023416346.1, read as the reverse complement.
AGGCGCTGGCCGGTGTGGTTCAGTGGACAGCGTGGGACCGAGGACGGAAGGGTCCTGGATTCGATTCCGGTCCAGGGCACGTACCTCGGTTGCAGGCTCAATCCCTGGCCCTGGGCGAGGTGTGTGCAGGAGGCAACCAATCGATGTGTGTCTCTCACATCCATGTTTCTCTCTCTCTGTCTCTCCCCCTCCCTTCCACTCTCTGTAAAAGTCAGTGGAAAAATATCCGCAGGAGAGGATTAACAATAAAAAAAAAAAAAGATCTTCCATCTGCTCTTGCCATTCACTCCTGCTGCATGGGTGGGTGTGAGCTGGACCTGAGGGACAGGGACTGAGGCCTCCAGGTGGCACCAGCGCGCTCTGTGCCCAGACTTCCCACCCAGCGTCCTCACCGGACGGTCACTGAGTGAGTGGCACGCGGGTGCTGAGCGGCCTTGTCTCTTATCGTCACAGATGTACCCGTTTCAGGCAGCAGGTGCCTGCGGACAAGCAGCCGGAACCTTCTCTGATCCCAAATAGGTTCATTGTGCCCCAGGAAGTTCACAGGCCTGGACAAAAGCACGCCTACTCCAGGCAAATGTCCCTGTCCCCAGCCCGTGACATCCTCGGTCGTAGCTTGTAGTGTAACCCTTTCCACAGGGTTTCATTTGTTTATTCTTTTTATATATCTTTATTGATTTCAGAGAGGAGGGGAGAGGGTGACAGAGAGAGAAACATCAGTGATGAGAGAGAATCATGGATTTGCTGTCTCCTGTACGCCTCCGGGCATGTGCCCTGACCAGGAATTGATCGAACCATGACCTCCTAGTTCGTAGGTCCACGCTCCATTCTCAACCCGGCCGGGCTGTTTATCTGTGTGTTATCTTTCTAGAAGGAAGGACATCATGGCCCAGTAACCCCAGCCATGCCTGAGGCATTCCAGAGTGTAATGTCCCAGAGTATAAGGCACACGCCCCTCCTCCTCCCCCCGTCTTCCTTTTCTCTCTGCCTCTGTTTCCATCAGTCTAGTCACTTCCCTTCATTAACTAGCTGTGAAGGTCTGGAGATGAGAGAAGTGATGGATATTGTAGCCCAGAGAAAGCCATCTGAAACGGACACTCACAGGGCCAGGACCTTCCTTATGAGGATCTTGAGAAATGCCATGAGGTACAGTCTTGGTCTTACAACCCTTTCCTTCTGCGGCGCGAAGAATCCGTCTGTTTTTTGTTTTAGTTCATGGAAAACTGTTGTAAAATCCACACTGCCCATGTTCTGCCACCCAAGGGGGTTTAAGTTGTAAATGCTTTCTGGTTTTTCCTTTAATCTTCTTTCTTGCATAACGTTGTTTCTTTTTAAAATATATCTTTATTGATTTCAGAGAGAGAGAGAAACACAATGGTGAGAGAGAATCATGGATCGGCTGCCTCCCGAACGCCCCACACTGGGGATCGCGCCCACAACCCGGGCAGGTGCCCTGACCGGAAATCGAACTGTGACCTCCTGGTTCGTGGGTCGACGCTCAACCCCTGAGCCACGCCGGCCGGGCATCAACAGACATTTAGAAAGCGTGCTTATGCCCAGGGCCGGCGGCAGCACCTGGACACGGTGCTGTGCATCATGTAGAAGTCGCTGTGACTCGTTGGCCGCCCCGGCATGACCATGTCCTGTGTGCAGTCCCTGAGTCGCATGCGCTCTCTTTCAGGAGGAACGAGCTGAGCTGGAGGCCCCACTCCTGGCACGCCACCAAGTTCTCCGACAGCCACCCCGAGACGCCCACCTGCCAGCTGCCCTCCGCCGGCGCCTGCCCGTCCTGGCACGGCCGACACCACGCCAGGTAGGCGCGCTGCCCGCACCATGGGAGGCGTGACTCTGCAAACACGCCTCGCCTCCCAGCCCCGTCGGCACAGCGCCTTCCTTGAGTTTAGAATGATTGTGTTTTTGTTAGAAAAGGCCACGGACACACCACTGCTGCGGGACTCAGTGTGCTCGCCGTGCAGGCACCTGTGCAACATTTGAAAACAACAGCTCGGGCACCACGGCCAGGACGGACATTTGCTTTCCGGTTTATGTTGTTTAGCGGATGAATCAAGAGCCCGGGGCTGAGTTCCTCCGGGCCGCTGGGCCGGTGGTTCCGAGCCGCCCTGTGCCCACAGCCGCGCCCGTCCTGGGAGATGTTTACGCGCAGGTTGAGGCCGCAGCTGCGTGGGTCGGGCAGGTGTATTTTGCAGAAGCTCCCCCAGGTGCTGCCGTGGAGGTGGGGAAGCCAGGGGCTTCACAGCCCACATGCCAGGGCGGCTGCCAGCCTTGAGCCCACCCGTGCTCGCCCACGGAGTGTGAGACGGGAGGTGGCGGCGGAGGGCCGGTGGAAGGGGAAGTGCTAGTCGACCTGGCCTACCTGGAACCTGCGTTTCACGGCCGGAGGGCCAGCGCCCGGGGAGCACGTGACACACCATGGTGGTGGTGGCTTAGAGAGGCTCCTGCTAGTCACAGGGCACTGACTGGTCACCTCAGGTTAGTGGCCAATGTCCTCTCTGGTGTCCTATTAGAAGGCTGACAGTAATAGCAAATAGTGTGGACTTTGTGTGTGCATGTGCATGCATGTGTACCTGTGCATGCTCAAATGTGTATCTATGTGCATTTATGTGTGCATGCATCAATCTCTGCACACACGTGTATCTATGTGTGTATTTTATGCATATGTGTGCATGCACGTGTGAGCACATGCACATCAGCACACATGTGTATCTCTGTGGTTTATGCATACGTGTGTATGCACACGAGCATGCATTCATGTCCTCACACGTATATATGCATGTATGTGCAAGGGTGCACACACGTGTAAGTTTGCATGCATATCCACACACACGTGGGTCCGTGTAAACATTTGTTTATGCACGTGTGCATGCATATCTGCATCCATGTGCGTACACATGTGAGTGTGCCTGCACATCTGCACACATGTCTATCTATGTGTACATGTGTTTGTGCATATGTTAGTATATGCATGTGTATGTATGTTTGTACCTGTATGTGTGTGTGTTTGGGGCTAAGGTAACCAAGTCCAAGTCTATGTTTGGCCGATAGTACCAGTCTGCTGTGAAATTGCAAAGTCCTCACGTGAAGGGAAGGCAATAAGTGTCCAGTGTGTATTAGCTCTCCAGCTCTTTGCAGTGACAAGAGATGGTGGTAATGGGAGCCCAGGGTATTTTTGAAAAACCACAGATTTTCACGGAAGTCTTACCACACAGCTGAGAAGCGGGCCTTTTCTGTCATCATTGAGCTGACTGGCTGTCATAGGCGCTCCGTGAGGCCCATGCGGTGGTTTCTTGATGAAGAAGCAGGCACGCTGCCCACATCTGCATGGGAATAATTCTTACACGTTATTGACATCTCCTGGGATGTAGGTTCTCGTGGGAAAGTCACCTCAGGAGTGCTGGCAGGAAGGTGGGCAGGAACGGGCTCCGTTTCTGACAGGCTACCTGGTGTCCTCGAGGAAGGGGTGGGCGACGCCAGCCTCCCTCCCCCAGGTGACTTAGCCGTTCACTGCGTGTCGTTTTGCTGCTCACGCGGGTTCCTCTCTCATCATGGTTCTCCCCAAACCTAAAGCAGCCACAGGTGTTTGTTTGTTGGTTGGTTTTTTGTTTGTCTGTTTTGGATTTTGATTGTTTTAATGTTGGAGCAGGAACCCGCTCTGTTGAGCTTTACTGAGAGCGTCCAACATGCGTGCACAGTTCCCCCGTGGAGAGCGTTAGGCTTCACAGGAGAATTGATTCCTGAGTTGACCACGTAGCTCCCTGCGTGTAACATACCTGATGTTTCGTTTCCTGCTCTTAGACCCCCTCCTTGTTTGGAACCTGTATTCTGGCCACTCAGGTGCAGTTCTGATGAGCCCTGCACGGTTTGATCAGGTACCTGAACCCAGCAGCGGTCGGTGGCGCGGAAAAAGCCTGTCACCTGAGTTGTCTCATCTACCAGGTGTCCCATGGGTGGCGAGTTGACACTGTGCTATTACCCCTTTTTAAAAAATAATTTTTTGTTAATCCTCACCCGAGGATATTTTTTCAATTGATTTTTGAGAGAGAGAGAGAGAGAGAGGCATCAATGTGAGTGAGACACATCAATTGGTTGCCTCCTGCATGTGCCCCGACCAGGGCTGGGGGATCGAATCTGCAACCCAGGTATGTGCCCTTGACCAGGAATGGAACCCATGACCCTTCGGTGTATGGGCCAAGGATTTAACCATTGAACCACATGGGCCAGGGCTGTGCTATTCTTACTTTAATAGCTGGGGTTGGGAAAGGAATGTTCTGAACTTTCCCTTTTAATTTTAAAACTGTTCTCCTTTGATTGCTTTTCTGTTTAAAATCAATAATAAAATCACTTCTTACGCTAAACCAGGGGTCCATGGCGTGCTCCATAGAGGTCAGAGGGTGACTATTTAAACGGGGGTCCACAGTGTGTCCAGTGGAGGTCAGAGGGTGACTGCTTGAACCGGAGGCCCTCAGTGTGTCCTGTGGACGGCAGAGGGCGGCTGTTTCAGAGTCTGTGTCCAGGCTGCTGCGGCCACTCACGTCCAGCTGGAAAGCAGCCAGACTGTCAGCAAGGGGCTGTGACCCTTCCCACCCGTGAACACTGGGACTTGCACTTCGTGTCATTTTCATGGTCTTGTCATATTCTTTTTTAAAAGTATGTTTTTATTGATTTCAGAGAGAGGAGTGGAGAGGGAGAGAGAGAGAGACATCAATGATAGAGAATCATGATCGGCTGCCTCCTGCACACCCCACACTGGGGATCAAGCCCATACCCCGGGCATGTGTGCTGACCGGGAATCAAACCACGACCTCCTGGTTCATAGGTTGACACTCAACCACTGAGCCACGCTGGCCGGGCCTTCAGTGACTCGATTCTAATGCAAGCTCTCCCTCTGCTTCTCGCTTCCCAGCGCCTCCTCCCAGGATCTGTCGGGTGTGTGGGAGCCGACGAGCCTGCAGCGCACCTCGGACCACTTCAGCTCTCTGGGCAGCGTGGACAGCCTGGACCAGCCCTCCCAGCCCTCCCCCTCCGGCCGCCTCTCGGCCGCCAAGTCCAGCGGCAGCATCGACCACCTGGGCGGCCCAAGCAAGCGGGACTCGGCGTACGGCTCATTCTGCGCCAGCTCCAACACGCCTGACCACACCCTGCCCAAGGCCGATGCCTCGTCCACGGACAACATCCTCTACAAAGTGGGCCTGTGGGAGGCATCCCGGCCAGGTGGCCGGCAGGACCCCCAGGGCCTAGAGGAGAGGCCCGGAGGCTTCCCCCCCAGGGGCCCCCGGGACAGCAGCAGGAGCCCCCGGCCAGAGGATGCGCCCGAGCCCAAGCTGGCCACGTCGGGGCGGTCCAGCTTTGGGCCCATCTGGCATGTTCCTGATAAGAAGAGGGCACCTCCTTCCCCCCCGCCGCCGCCGCCCCCTCTGCGCAGCGACAGCTTTGCCGCCACCAAGAGCCACGAGAAGGCCCAGGGCCCTCCATTCCCCGAGGCGGCCACCGCGCAGCACTTTCCTGGCCTGAGCCGGGCTCAGTCCCAGGGCGACTGGAGGGCAGAGCCCGCCGATCTGCAGCGGAAGCTGGCACGCCCTGGTGAGCGGAGGCGGCTGGAGAGCTCGGGCTGTGCTGCGGCTGCCCCCCTGGACTGCGGGCGGCCGTCCAACCCTGGCGCCCCCAGCCGGCTCCACACCTCTCTGTCCAGCACCGACGTGCGTTTCCCGCCATCTGCCCACGCGTGCCAGCACCTGCGCCAGTGCAGCGACGAGAGTCCCTTCCTCCACGAGGGCCTCCGGGCCGCTGTGGTGCCCAGGGGGCAGCCGCGTGGCACCCTCGCTGTGGCCCCGCAGGAGGCCCCCGCCCACAGCTTCCAGGACGCCAGCCCCACCCCGGCCAGGCAGCCCAGTGCTGCCGACCGGAAGGGGGACAGCGCTGGGCAGAGCCACCACCACTCCCTGGCCACCAGACAGGGCCCCCAGGGAGGCGCACAGGCGGCTCAGCCCCGGGACGGCTGCTGGCGCTGCAGCTCGCCTCTGGGGGCCCATGCTCGTCCTGCCACACACGCGGCGGGCCAGAAGCCACGCTGTCACCCCCCTCAGCACCAGGAGTCCCTGGACGCCCACAAGGGGGAGTGGGGCGACCCAGGGGACAGAGGAGCAGAGGAGCAGAGAGCCGGCGTGCAGAGAGTCGCCGCCGGGGAGAGCGGCCAGATCTCGGCCCACGGGACGCCCCTGCTGCACTCGCTGACCCGGGAGGGGCCCCGGCCCGAGGGCGGCCTGGAGGGCGGCAGGGAGAGGCCAGCGCCCTTCGATGCCCAGGTGGGCAAAGCCGCCCGGAGGAGCGACCGCTTCTCCACCACCCTCCGCAACGAGATCCGGCTGCGGCGCGCCCGGCTGCAGAAGAGCCAGAGCTCCGTGGCGCTGGCGGCGCCCGAGGCCGCTGGGGAGGCCGGCAGCTGGCGGGGGGCCCTGGGGGGGCCTGCCCCGGGAGCTCCATTGCTGGGCACCTACAAGGACCACCTGAAGGAGGCCCAGGCCCGCGTCCTGCGGGCCACGTCATTTAAGCGCCGCGACTTGGACCCCAGCCCAGCGGACCGTTACGCAGGGTCCCGGGAACCCAGGGCCGGGGACCACCGCCCAGATCTCAAAGCCGCCCCCCAGGGGGTGGGCCCGGCCAGGCCACCCTCGTCCGGAGGGGGCCCGTCCCACGTGGCCCGCATTGGGGGCCGGAAGCGGTTCACGGTGGAGCAGAAACTGAAGTCGTACTCGGAGCCGGAGAAGATGAATGAGGTGGGGCTCTCCGGGGATCACTGCCCCCGCCCGCACCCCGAGGACACCGTGGGGACGTTCGCCGACAGGTGGAAGTTTTTCGAGGAGACCAGCAAGCTGGTTCCGCAGAGGCCCAGGTCCAGGCAGGCGCTCCCTGGGGTCCCGAAGGAGAAGCCGGACGGGCCGCGGGCCGCGGGCCTCGGCGACCAGGGCGCCAAGCCTCCGCCCCAGGACAGGGCCCGCACCACCTCCTTTGGAGAAACCGCCGACAGTCCCAGGAAAGCAGGAAGGACGGGGAAATCGGAACCGCCCCAGAGGCTCGGGACCTTTGCAGAGTATCAAGCCTCTTGGAGGAAACAGAGCAAAGGCCCGGAAGCCAGGGGCTCGGGGAGGTACCACTCGGCCGACGACATCCTGGACGTGGGCCTGGACCAACAGGAGAGGCTGCAGTATGTTCACGAGAGGTCACGGTCATCGCCCTCCACAGACCTCTACAAACAGGTGAGCGGTACACTCGGGCAAGCTCATGGTCACCCCCACTGCTGTCTTTTATTTATTTTAATTGTTTTTTTATTGAATTCAGAGAGGAAGGGAGAGGGAGAGAGAGAAAAACATCAGTGATGAGAGAGAATCATCAATCGGCTGCCTCCTGCATGCTCCCCACTGGGAACTGAACCCGCAACCCGGGCATATGCCCTGACCGGGAATCAAACTCTGACCTCCTGGTTCATAGGTCGATGCTCAACCACTGAGCCATGCCGGCCGGGCTGGACCACTGTCTTAGGGATCTATAGGGCTCCCCCCAAATATAATGGGCCAGCGTCAGCATGACTTGCATCCACTCATTGCAGCATTGATGGTGCTGTTTTAGCATCCCTTTGTGTGAAAGGGATCTGGGGCGACCTCGGCTTGTTCATGGCGGTTTTAGGTGTCGTGATTCACCCACAGCGGGGGTTCCCAGCCCCTCTCTGGCTGCAGCTGTCTCCCTCCCTCAGCAGCTTGTCTCTGCCTTAGTTCCGAGCAAAGAACTTGGGGGAAACTGTAGAAAATGGCAAGTTGTCCTCTGAAATGAAGAGTGATTTTTAAACATGGATGGCATTTAATCATTTAATATTTTTATTTATTTTTGATTTTTTGATTTTTTAAAAAATATTTCTTTATTGATTTCAGAGAGGGATGGAGAGGGAGAGAGAAACATCAATGATGTGAGAGAATCGTGGATCGGCTGCCTCCTGCACGCCCCCTACTGGGGATCGAGCCCACAACCCGGGCATGTGCCCTTGGCCGGAATCGAACCTGGGACCCTTCAGTCCGCAGCCGACGCTCTATCCACTGAGCCAAACCGGCTAGGGCTAATCATTTAATATTTTTAGTATCTGTTCTTTTTAGTAATTTTCCCCCCAAATATTTTTAAAGATTGCTCTCAGGCGAATGTAATTAAAAAGCCATGCAGCCCTGATCAGGGAGGCTCAGCTAGTTGAGCATCGTCCGGTGCACCAAAAAGATTGCTGGTTCGATTCCTGGTCAGGACACATGCCCAGGTTGTGGGTTCAGTCCCTGGTTGGGGTGCAAACAGGAGGCAACCAATCTGTTTCTCTCTCACATCGATGTCTCTCTCTCTCTCTCTCTCCCCATTCCTCTATCTCTGAAATCAATAAAAACATTTTTTTAAAGGCATTGCATCATGACACTATTGCACTTTTTTATTTATTTATTTATTTATTTATTTTTATTTTTATTTTATTTTATTTATTTTTTTTTATTTTTTTTTTATTTTTTTTATTTTTTTTTATTTTATTTTATGCACTTTTTTTTTAAGGTAAGAGTTTTGATGGTCAAAGTTGAGGTCAAGTTTCTAGCAAGCTGCATATCTGTGTCCATACTTCGACACCAATAGTTTCTCTCTCCCTCTCTCTGCTTTTTCTGCCTCTTAAGCCTGCACTTGTATATGTCCAGGAACAGATTTCCTGCAGCACCAGGTGCAGTTTCTTTTTTAAAGAACCAGCAGTAAAGCCTGGCTGGTGTGGCTCAGTGGTTGAGCGTCAACCTATGAACCAAGAGGTCACGGTTCAATTTTGGGTCAGGGCACATGCCCAGGTTGTGGGCTCGATCCCCAGTAGGGGGCGTGCGGGAGGCAGCCAATTGATGATTCTCTCTCATCATGGCTGTTTCTCTCTCTCTTCCTGCCTCTCTGCAATCAATAACAATATATTTTTAAAAAGAGAACTGCAGTAGGATATCGCACAGCATTCAGGGTGTGTGTGTGTGTGTGTGTGTGTGTGTGTGTGTGTGTGTGGAGAGACTGGGATCTGGAAGGCCGGAGACTTCGGGAGTATGTGTTTCTGCCCTGGAGGTGCCCTGGCCTGCAGCCCGCACAGCGTGACCCGTGAGAAGTCCCTGCTCACTCAGTCAGGAGAGAGGATCCCACAGGCTGGCAAGTCCTGTGCTCGAGGCTTCGCCCCAGTGAGTCAGGACCAGCCGGTGGGGTTTTTGGCCAGTGTGCCCCGCGGCGTTACAGCCCTCGTGTAGGAATTCTGCTTCCTGCCCAGGTCGGCGGTGGACGTGGGTCTGATGTGTTTTTTAAAAATATATTTTTATTGACTTCAGAGAGGAAGGGAAAGGGAGAGAGAGAAACATCAATGATGAGGGAGAATCACTGATTGGCTGCCTCCTGCATGCTCCCTGACTGGGGATTGAGCCTGCAATCAGGGCATATGCCCTTGACCGGAATCAAACCTGGGACCCTTCAGTCTGCAGGCCAGCACTCTACCCACTGAGCCAAACTGGCCAGGGCGGTCTGATGGGGTTTTGGTGCAGCTCTGAGGAGGGCGAGCTCGGTGTGGGGACCAGCCCGCAGGCTCGCAGGGTGCACCCACAGTGAGGGATGGTAAGAATGGATGTCTGGGAGAGGGCAGCAGATGACCCGGTCTCCCTGTGTTGCCCGTGGCAGGAGGCGCCCATTGAGCCGAGGCGACAAGCAGAGGACCCTGGCGAGCACAGAGAACATCCCTCCACAGTCCTGGCCGAGGATGGGGGCCCCGCCCCGAGGTAGGCAAACTTGGGGAGGGGGTGAAAAAGACGGCTTCTGGAGTGTGTGTTTCTTTATGGTGGTGAACGCCTGGCTAAACAGGTTTGGGCATCTGGGTTTGTCCAAACCTGAAGGGGCTGCTAACTGGGCGATCCAGTGTCCCCAGGGCGGGAGAGCGTCCCAAGGCAGGGATGCCCTCGAATACCATCATGGTATTTTTGGTTCTGAAGACGGCTGCTGTGTTTTCCGTACAGGGAGGTGCCTTTTGCTAATAGAAGGGGAAACCCTGTGGGCCGAGCCCCAATGAAATGCTTTCTCCGGCAGCCGCTGGAGGGGCTTTACTAAGCGGGCGCACAGCTGGGGTGCTGGGCGAGGCTCCCAGTCAGAGTTGCCTTGGAGGGTTGTTAGTCAGAAAGGAGCAGGGCGAGCCTCTCCTGATTAGATGTATTTTACTTTTAAAAATATTTTTATTGCCGAAACCGGTTTGGCTCAGTGGATAGAGCGTCGGCCTGCGGACTCAAGGGTCCCGGGTTTGATTCCGGTCAAGGGCATGTACCTGGGTTGCGGGCACATCCCCAGTGGGAGAGATGTGCAGGAGGCGGCTGATCGATGTTTCTCTCTCATCGATGTTTCTAACTCTCTATCTCTCTCCCTTCCTCTCTGTAAAATATCAATAAAATATATTAAAAAAATATTTTTATTGATTTCAGAGAGGAAGAGAGAGGGAGAGAGAGAGAGAGAGAGAGAGAGAGAGAGAGAGAGAGAAACATCAATGATGTGAAAGAATCATTGATCAGCTGCTTCCTGCACGCCCCCTAATGGGGATCAAGCCCACAACCCAGGCATGTGCCCTTGACTGGAATTGAACCTGGGACCCTTTAGTGCACAGCCAAATCGGCTAGGGCTTGTTTTAATTTAAAGATATATATATATATATTTTTATTGATTTCAGAGAGGAAAGGAGAGGGAGAGAGAGAGAAACCTCAATGATGAGAGAAAATCATTGATCGGTTGCCTCCTACACACCCCACACTGGGGATCGAGCCCGCAACCTGGGCATGTGCCCTGACCTGGAATCAAACCATGACCTTCTGGTTCAGAGGTCGATGCTCAACCACTGAGCCACGCCGGCTGGGTGAGGGTTTGTGTTTTGAAGCTACTGTGCTGTGAGGCGTCTTCAGGATCAGCTGTGATGTACACACTGCGTGTGTTGCCAGGGCTCTGACGTGGTGAAAGGGTCCAGTGAAGGGGGAGGGTCCTGGGCTGCATTTGTCACGGGTGTCTTTGAGCAGACTGCCTAACCCAGCCGTGGGCAAACTACGGCCTGCGGGCGGATCCGGCCCGTTTGAAATGAATAAAACTATTGAAAAAAAAGACCGTACCTTTTTATGTAATGATGTTTACTTTGAATTTATATTAGTTCACACAAACACTCCATCCATGCTTTTGTTCCGGCCCTCCGGTCCAGTTTAAGAACCCATTGTGGCCCTCGAGTCAAAAAGTTTGCCCACCCCTGGCCTAACCACTCTGAAGAAATTAGTTCCAGAAGTTTCCGCTTTGGGGCTATACACCCGGCAATTTGCAGGACTGTGGGTGCTGTTAGAGCGCGAGCCTCAGTGAAACTCTAGGCTAGGAATGTGGAGGCGCCGTTTCCAACTTTTCTTGGCCAGAGTTTAGCTTCTGAAGTGTTGGCAAGAGGGAGTGCCTGGGAGCATCGCACTGTGGGATAAAAGCAGTGAAAATTCAGGCAAAGGCTGGCCTGACGAACACAAAGCCTCTGCCGCAGAGATTCCAGGCGCTCGGCGTTGCCCATCAGCTTAAGGTAACGGAAACGTGTCTGAATGATGAGTAAACTGCAGATCTGATGCGCAGCACGAGACAATGGAAGGTGGTTTTTGTTGTACTTTGTTGGGATGACAGGAGAGCGGCAAGATAAGAATTATTGTTTGTTCATGCAACCTGAGCCCATTTTTGTGGGGTTTAGGACTCTGTGTTCTTTTACATTTTATTTTATTGATGGATTGATTTGAGAGAGAGAGAGAGAGAGAGAGAGAGAGAGAGAGAGAGAGAGATCACTGTGAGAGGGAAACATCCTAAGCACCCTGACCCGGGACCGAACTCACAACCCAGGCATGTATCCTGACTGGGAATCGAACCGGTGACCTTTTGGTGCACAGGATGCCACTCAACCAACCGAGCCACAGGGGCCAGGGCTATTTTTAAAAAATATTTTGTCTTATTCAAAATGAGACTGTGCATCACTCAAGGGGTAATTATGCCTCACTCAAGTCTGAGAAACGCAGCTCTAGCTCAGAGGCTGACAAACTAGGATGGTCCATATTCTGGCTTTGGGGAGCACTGTGCCTGCTCTGTGGACTCGGCGGTGCGGTAGTAGCACAGACGCAGCCACAGCCTGTCCATCCAGCAGGCTGTGCCCAGTGAAACCTGACCGAGCAGGTTTGCCGCCCTGGGGTTTAGTTCAGGGCTGCAGGCATGGTCTGTGAGGCCGGAATGGCAGTCTGTCCAGACATTTTCAAAGAGGCTTCTTTCATGATTCTCTTGCAATTCGAAATCCATTTCTCCTGTGATCTGGATGTTGCTTGTCTCCTTTGGTTGTTTGGCTTAGGGACCTTGCATCATCCACCCGAGTGGCCGTGCTTCTCAGGGCGTGAAGGTGAAGGAGTGCGCGGGATGCTGTGAGTTGAGGGTGCGGGTGGGGTGCCCCTGAGAACCCGAGGGCGGGCATGGTGCTCAATTCAGGTGAAGTGACTTGGGGAAGGTTCGAGGCTCCCCCGAGGCTGCTGGAGAGGCTGGGAGGAAGAGTTCTGTGGGGATGTGTGTGCGCTAGGGTGTTTATTTTGTTCTGTTCCCTCGTTTGTGGAATTGTTCATGGGCACACATGTCCTGTGCCAATTAAAGGCAGATTGGTATGCGATTTATGAGAAGCATTTCCGATGTAAAGTCTTAAGCTCTGAAAGCGCAAGCTATGGAAAGGTTTGAGCGTCTTATAGGCCCTGGTGATTATGCCTCATCTAAGGAGCATAAAAGTGGATTGTCTTTAGCAGTGCCTCAGTGAGGGTCTCCTTTAACAGTGGGTTCCTTGAGTGCCACCAGCACCCAGAGCTGGGATTCTCATATGCTTCTGCAGCGGAAGCAGTCAGGGCTCCCTAGAGGAATGGCTGTCTTTATTATTATTATTATTATTATTATTATTATTATTTCAAATATATATTTTTTATTGATTTCAGAGAGGAAAGGAGAGGGGGAGAGAGATAGAAACATCAATGATGAGAGAGAATCATGGATTGGCTGCCTCCTGCACGCCCCCTACTGGGGGGTCGAGCCTGCAACCCCGGCCTGTGCCCTTGATCATGGCCTCCTGGTTCATAGGTGGATGCTCAACCACTGAACCACGCCGGCCAGGCATGGAATGGCTGAGTCTTAGGGCAGGAGCGTGGGGTGTCTTGTGCCAAAAAGTGAGGACATACTGACGGGAAGGAAGGATAGAAGGGAGGAAGGGAGGGAAGGAGTGAGGGCGGCAGAAAGAATGTGGGCTTGGCATCAAGGACACAGGTTGAAATCATTGTATCAGGCCTAAGCTTGCTAATACATAACTCATGTCCCTGGTTGGTGGGATGTCCATAGCAACCTTCCTTGCAGACTTATTTAAATGTTTAATGGGTATGATATTAATGCATCTGCACACCGCTGAAGATCAAGTGGGATTGAGAAAGCCATGAAACAGTCACTCCTACTGAAATAGCAGGCATACGGGAGGGACCACAAAGTAGCCATCTTACTTGGTTATGTGAGGGAGTCAGAAGTAATGGCTGTGAGCTTAGAAGAGGTTGACAGCAGGTTGAAAAGAGAAAGTCCACCCTGAGGGTTAAGGGCAGGACCCAGGAAGGGTGGGGGCTCTCCATGGGAAGGGGCTGTTAGGGACTGGGGGAGGGGCACTTCCTGGGGGAGGGGCGAGACTCTGGGGTCTCAGCTGCACGGGGAGGGGAGGGGAGGGAGGGAGGGAGAAGGGAGGGAGGGGGAGAGGGGACTTTCAATACAGATCATTGTGAGGTGACAGATGGGCTAGCCCGGTCAGCCTGCCACTTCTTTGTCTACTTCCCTCAATGCCTGGGCCACAGTGAAACTCCGGGAAGCATTTGGCTAGTTGTTGTGTGAATTCCATTCCTAAAGAGTGTGTAATAACCCGGGGAAAACACATAGCTGTGAATCCACTTTTTAAAAAAGATTTAAATTCTTTATTGCTGAAAGTATTACATATGTCTCCTTTTTCCCCCATTGACCTCTCCCCGGCTGCTTCCCCCCCCCCCCCCAGCACATGTCCCCGCCCCCTACTGTCTGTGTCCATTGGTTATGCTTATATGCATGCATACAAGTCCTTTGGTTGATCTCTTACCAACCCCCCCTCCCCCCCGCCGAAATCCACTTTTGAATGTTTTAAACTTCATGGTTCCAGCAGACTTGATTAGGGTTGTGGAGTTGAACCGGGTATCTCACACATTATGTGATTATGTAGCTTCGTTCATAGAGAAAGCATGTAAAATTCATGCAGTCATGGAGGGACCTGGAGAGTAGCATGCTAAGTGAAATAAGTTCGTCAGAGAAAGACAAGTATCACATGATCTCACTCATATGTGGAATCTAATGAACAACATAAACTTATGAGCAAAACAGATCCAGAGACACAGAAGCATGGAACAGAGTGCGAATCTCAGAGAGAAGGTGGGGCGTGGGTGTCAACCAAAGACCTTGTGTGCAAATATGCATGGCCCATGGACACAGACACGAGGGTGGTGAAGGCCTGGGGGGGCGGGCCGGGCTGGAGGGGGTCAATGGGGGGAAAGGGGACATATGTAATCCTTTCAACAATAAAGATAGAAAATACAATAAAATTCATGCAGTCAGCTTTTCTCTAGTTCCCTCTTCTAAATTATAAAAAGGACGCCACCCAAGCTTTGGGGTTGAAGCTAGGAGCCGTGGGAACGCCCCCCTGGGGTCAGGAGTTGCCAGCGTAGTAACTGAAGTGCAAGGGCGCCTGAGTCACGGAGGTGCGAGGCGAGGAGCCTGCGTGGACTTGCCCGTCACGGGGCAGCAGGCGCGGGCAGGCCGCCGTGGGGAGCAGACAGGCGGCTTCCAGGCTCCGGGCTGATCGGGTCCCTGAAGGCAGCACAGCAGGCGGAGGCCCGGTAAGAGTCGCGCATCCCGGGACGTCCCCTGCCGCCCGTGCGGTGCGGCGCGGGGCTGGGGCTCCCAGCGCCTCTTTTGTTCTCGGGCTGTCGGAGGGCTGGCGGCTCGCGGTGCAGTGCGGGGATCCGCCACATCCTCCTCGCTCATTGTTCCGCCTGGAGATGTGAAATCCCGCACGTGGGGCGCAGATTCCGGGGCGCGCGCTCGCCACGCGTGTGTGCGGGCGCGCGCCGGGGCCGCGGGGGCCTGGGGATCCGGGCGGCGTTGGGCAGCTCTGCCGCTGGCGGGCGGTGCTCGGGCTGCCATCGAGCGTGACCGGGGCCCCGCCTTCCCTGCGGAGGGTCACCCGCAGCCGGGCGTGAGGACCCGGTCTTCCTTGCTTTTTGCCTTTCCTTTGCCATCGCCGTGAGAAATAAGCGTTTGGATGACCCAGGCAGTGAATGGGGACACGGAAAGGAAATGGTGAGTCAGCCGCATCCAAATGAAAAAAAAAAAAAAAGGTGATGAAATCAGGTGTGCATGTTTAGTCCTAAAAAAAACGCTCTGTGGGTAAACTCACACGCAGCCTGCTCAGTGCGTGAGAAATGTGCGTGGGGAAAAGGGGCTCCGGGAGCCGAGCCTTCTCCAGCCCCCGGGTTTTGCCCTCCTTGGTGTGCTGGTGACACTTGAGAGGCGTGTATTTCTTTGCAGGCTTTACTGACTTGGGGGTGGTTGTGTGTGTGTGTGTGTGTGTGTGTGTGTGTGTGTGTGTGTGTTGCCTGCTGTAACCTGATAAAAGAAACAGATCATTACCAATTTTGGCCATGTTTCTAAATGATGGAAATGTCTTTGCGCTGCTCCCAGGTGCTTGTGTGTGTGTGCGGGGAAATTGCGGTGTAGACCTGTGTGCACACGCGGGCACACTGCGGCTGCATGCGCCGGCCTGCGCGGTAGAGGGCTGTGGGATGCACGCGCACTGGCCGTGCAGGGGGAGGTGGGGGCGGGGGGGGGAGAAGGAGCTGGAAGACGGGTCCAGAAACCCACCCGGCGGCATCTGTAACTGAGCAGCCTGCTGCCTCACACTCTGTCGGCAGAGTGACAGGATGCGTGGGTGAGAAGTAAGGTTTTCACATGACACACAAAATAATAGAAGGTTTGGTACAGATTTCCCGAAAGGTCGGCATATTTCTTTTCTTTGCAAAGCAGGATCTTTGAGGGCATGTTCTAATTTCTTTACGTTTATGTTGTAGAGCAGTGTTTCATGGATGGTAGGGAGAGGGCCAGCTCTACGCTTTTGTCATGCACAGCGGAACAATTTTACACTTTCTCTCTTTTTAAAAAATATACTTTTATTGCTGATAGTTTAATAGGTATCTCCCATGTATACACTTTCTCTCTTACCTCTCTCTCTCTCTCTCCCCTCCTCCTTCCCTCTCTCTCACATACACACACACAGACACCTTAAGGAAAAACATCTGCAGGCCTGTTCTCCTTCACAGAAGCATGAACAACACACAGGCAGCAGCAACACTTAAAGAGAGTCATAAGCATACGTGTTGGTGTCAGCCATGAGGCTGCATAGGGCCCTGCTGCCCAGCCGGAGTGACGGAGGGCCCCGGCCGATGCGCTAACTGCGCTTGTGCGCCGCGGACCACCTGCTCCCCGGGGCCCAGCTCTGAATTTGGGAAAAGCCGATACCGAATGTGGCCTCTAGAATGCATTTGCTTGTCTCTCACCATGTTTACGTCTCTACCTCTTCTGTGCATTACAGTAGAAGAAGATGCCGGGGGGGGGGGGCAGTAGGAGCCAAGCTGGCCAGTTGTGTCCACTGGTTGGCCCGTCCTTCCCGGCCACTGGCCATGGATGCTTGCGTTTTGCAGCTGACTTCCCTGCAGCGGTGGGTAGTCGGGTCATTTCTGGGAGGCTTGTTGCCCTCCCTGGGTGTCTGCACAGAGGCTACAGTTATTCAGTTTTCCACTTTTAAGAAATATTTGCAGGATCCTTTGTGTCAGTTCCTCAGCCTTCACACAGCCTTTTCACACGTGTCTCCGGCCTCCCAGCCCGGGTCCCGGGTTCACTTCCCCCAAGTAGACTGGCCTCGGTGAGTGGGTTCTGGTGGCCGGTGACGGAGCGCCCCGCGGGCCCTGCAGATGGTTCGTCTGCTTCCTGCGGTGCCGGCAGGTGCTGCAGGCGCGTGGCCTGAACGCAGAGATGCCGAGCCTGAGCCTGCGCTCCAACAACGCGGGAGAAGGAACCCCGGGGGCTGCGGCACAGACCCCTCGCCCGGCTGAAAGAGGGGACTCGGGTCCCAAGCCCTCCGCTTCTTTGTTTTTCTTTTTTTAAATACATTTTTATTGATTTCAGAGAGGAAGGCAGAGGGAGAGAGAGACAGAAACATCAATGATGAGAGAGATTCATGGATCGGCTGCCTCCTGCGCACTCCCCACTAGGGATTGAGCCCGTAGCCTGGGCATGTGCCCTGACCGGGAATAGAACCGGAACCTCCTGGTTCATAGTCGACACTCAACCACTGAGCCACACCAGCCGGGCCAGAGGTAAGAATTTTTGATTCCCGGGGAGAGAAGCCAGGGCTCGAATTCCCCTTAGAAATCACACATCAGGCCCGTGGGCTGTGCTGTTTGATTTATTTGCTGTCAGCATTCAGGTGAACAAAGACATAAACATATGTGAGACACACATAATGTCCCTGAGATCCATTTACAAAGAACACGAGCTCCTGTCAGCAAGCTCCTTTTCTGCCTGCAGCGTGTAGGGAGGCAGCGGCCGTGCCCTTGACAGTAACCCTGCCACGGAGCTCTGGGCTGACATCTCATGCAGTCAGCCGCTAGCCGCATGTTCTCTCCGGTATCACTTACACGACACTTCTTACCTAATGATTTTGTTTGTAAAAATCTAGCCAGTGGGCCCTTCACCATGCTTGGAGGTCATTAAAGATGGAATAACTAGAAAATCGCATAAGATAGTTAACATTTCTACACACACATGCATGCATATGTATGCATATGCAATTGTGTACACACACACATCACACAGATATGTGTGTCATAGACATTTTATATAGTAGAAAGTATATAAAGTACATTTTCATGTACAATAAATATCTGAAGCCTATTGGGTAAATAATCCATTTCCAAGTATGGTTCTTTTCGTTGTTGTTAATCCTCGCCTTAGGATATTTTTCCATTGATTTTTCGACAGAGGGGAAGGGAGAGGGGGAGACACAGAGAGAGGAGCATCGTATAAGAGAGACACATTAATTAATTGCCTCCCACACACGCCCCAACTGGGGCTGGGGACCCCAATCTCTTGGTTCATAGGTTGGTGCTCAACCACTGAGCTACACCAGCGGGGCAAACCACTTAATATTGTTAGATGGCCATTGTTTTATGGAAAAATTGAGTTACTTCTAATTGCCCTTAATGGACAGATAAAGCTAATTGAATCTGTGGTCGGTCTGGTTCTGCAGTCATGACGGTGTGGTGCTAAATTGGAGGAAGGGACGTGGGAGTAGAGATGGGCTGTTAGACCAGTCACCGCCAGACCTTCAGGTCCAACCCACGGACCTTCGAAGGGCCTTTATTCGGTGGCCCCTGAGTTCAATTAGCACGAAATCAGAAGAAATACATTCTCAGTGGCCAGTCTCGGGTGACGTCAGTTTATTCTCTCACTGGATACGGGCCTGTTTGTGTTGTTGGGTACCATGGACCCTGCAAAGTCACACCAGGCACAGATAAGCTCCCTCGAAGGCACTTATCCTGTTATTAGGAAAAACACTGTATAGCTAATGGCATAGGTTAGGCGCTTCAACAGCAGACATGTATCTCTCACTTGTGGAGTTTGGCAGTCCACGGTCAAGGACCCGTTTCCTGGATAGCAGAGGGCCAACTTGTTGCCATGTCCTCACATGGTGGGGAACAGAGAGGGAGCGAACTCTGTGGGGGCCTATTTTTTTTATTTCAATCCTTATTGGAGGATATTTTTTCCGTTGATTTTTAGACATAATGGAAGGGAGAGAGGAAGGGGAGAGAGAAACATCGACTTGAGAAAGACACATCGATTGGCTGCCTCCCGCACGTGCCCCAAGTGTGGCCGGGGATCGAGCCTGCAACCCAGGTCCATGTCCTTGACGGGGAATTGAACCCGAGACCCTTCTATCCATGGGCTGGCGCTCTGAGCATTGAGAAAACTGGCCAGGGCTGTGGGGTCTCTTTTATAAGAGCCCGAATCCCATTCATGAGAGCTCCACCCTCGTGACCCAACCACCTCCCAAAGACCTCACTCCTGATACCATCACGTTGGGGGGCGGTAGGATTTAACATATGAATTTGAGGAATGCACATTCACCCCAGAACATAAGTGCATGGACATGACTATGATGCTGGCTCAGCAGAAGGTGTTGGTCTCTGGAGTGCTGGTCTCCGGCGTGCAGGTTCCTGGGGGTACAGGTCTCTGAAAGCCTTGCATAGAGCCCGCTGCCCTCCCCCCTCCCCGAGCTGCCCAGGCAGGTCGCTCCTTGGTAACGTGTCATTAGCATGTTCCCCATGAGAATGAACAACCAGCTCAACCTGAATGCCATTCCTGGGACGCTGGGTGCAGCTCCTTTTTCACTTCCTTTGTGTGGCCAGACTCCGTGCGGGGTGCACCCAGGAGCGTGTGCAGGAGTCCTCTTATCTGTCTGCTTTTGCTGGCTCTCAATCTTGCCATCACCAGTGATTTTATCCTTGGAAATATATTAACTTTTTAATTGAATTTATTGGGGTGACATTGGGTAATGAAATGACATAGGTTTCAGGTGCACAGTTCTATGATCCATCATCTGTACGCTCTATTGTGTGTTCACCACCCAAAGTCAAGTCTCCTTCATCGCCATTTATCCCCCCTTTACCTTCTTCTACCTCCCCATCCCCCTCCCTCTGGTCACCCCCATGCTGTTGTCTGTGTCTATGAGGTGTGTGGGGTTTTTTCTTAATCCTTTCACCATTTTCACCCTGACCCCCAACACCCCTCCCCTCTAACAGCTGTCAGTCTGTTCTCTGTATCTATGAATCTGTTTCTGTTTTGTGTGTTAGTTTATTTTGTTCATTAGATTCCACACATAAGTGATATCATATGGTACTCATCTTTCTCAGACTGGCTTATCTCACTTAGCACAATACCCTCTAGGTCCATCCACGCTGCCCCAAAAGGTAAAATTTCCTTTCTTTTTTTTTTATGGCTGAATAGTATTCCATTGTGTAAATGTATCACAGCTTTTTAAAAAAATTATTATTTATTGGGGTGAACCACAGCTTTTTTATCCACTCATCTACTGATGGGCACTTGGGCTGATTCCATATCATGGCTATTGTAAATAACTCTGCAGTGAACATAGGGGTGCATGCATGTGTGTGTGTGTGTGTGTGTATATATATATATATATATATACATATATATATATACACACACACACACACGTACAGAGACACAGGTCTATACACATGCAAAATAAACACATGTGTAATATACATGATACAGACATACATAAACACACACTTTACCCACACAGTAGTCATTTGGAAGCTATTGGAAACACAGCTTGGAATATGACCCCAGAAGAACCCCAAATTCCCATTTTTTTTGTTTTTTGTTTTGTGACCTTGATTTCCTGCATTCTTATCAACGAGGGCAATAAAAACCAATGCGTGGGTTTATGGCTTTGCGTTGCAGGTTTCGGGGGGAAGTAGGAGGGTGGGGGACAGAGCTGGCCCAGGAGGTGCTGCGTTCCTGTGGATGTTCCTAAGGCAGCGGTTCTCAACCTGTGGGTCGCGACCCCGTTGGCGGTCGAATGACCCTTTCACAGGGGTCGCCTAAAACCATCCTGCAGATCAGATATTTTCATTACGATTCATAACAGTAGCAACATGACAGTTAGGAAGTAGCAACGAAAATAATTTTATGGTTGGGTCACAACATGAGGAACTGTATTTAAAGGGCCAGCAGGTTGAGAACCACTGTCCTAAGGGTGAGCGCTGGGGTGCAGGCGGCACTGCTCTCCCAGCAGGAGGAGTGGCCGCAGCAGCACTGCCCTGGGTGCCCATGAGGCCCATCAGGAAGAGGGAGGGGCCCACGCTGGGCTGAGTCATTATTTACTAGTATTTCCCAGGGGCGTGGCTCCCACAGGCGAGTTCTCTCCTGCCCGGGTGGCTCTCACAGCATGTCCTGTCCAAAGCGCTCTGCAGATAGAGCTGCTTTTGAATAAGCGCATCCAGTGTGGACCTAAATAGCCAAGGCACCGAGGCCTGAGCAGTACATGGCAGCGCCTTTCATTCTCCCATTTCTCGGAGGTGCTGGGTACTGATGCAGTAGCAGGGGCCGGCGCTCCGAGGGGTCAGTGGATGCTAGAGTGGAAGAGTTTTAGCAGAAGAAAACCTCCCAGGGTCCCTTGCGGCTTTGACATGAAAGGCTGGGCAGGCATTTGTGATTCATCTTGAGTTAGGACACATTTCCCTGTCAACCAGCGCCCGACTGTCTGAGCAGGCACAAAGCCTTAAGTGAAGGGGGACGTGGGGGTCGCAGGGCCTTCCCTCCGCGCTGGCCATCAGAGCCAGAGCTGCCCCTCAGTCGGCGTTGTCGCGTGGACAGTACCACTGCCATTCTGAATTTTGTCCACACAGCGGCTTGGCTGTGCGTTGTTTACTAAAACACTCATTGCCATGTTCAGGTTGTTTTGATAACTTCCAGTTTGTCTTGGTGCGTACCTACTACCCATTTTTAAAAAATCTGACTTCCCACACCAGGTTAATACTAAGGTCTTACACTAAGCTGTTTTCTCAGCTTGTTTCTAAGCGGAGGCGGTGCCCGCAGCCTCCTGGGAGCGGAGGACGAACCTGTCCTCTGTCAGATGCGAGGAATTCCAGTTTCTGGCTGGGAGCAGGGTCCTGCCCTTGGACTTGCCGTAGTGCAGGGTGGGGACTGCGGCCCCGGCTGGCTCTGAAGTATCCACTGAACCTGGAGGGACCTTTCTCCTGAGGACATAGCAAGAGGGACATGGACAGGACACTTGCCACTTAGCACCCAAGACAGGGCTGGAACATGTGCAATTCCCAGGCCCAGTAGCATGTCCTGGGGTGCAGTTCATCCCTCAGCCACAAGGGGCGCTGGTCGTCAGGGAAACGTGTCCTCTCCCGCTGCTGGTTAATAAGTTGCAGGTCTGATGGGCACCGGTCTCCACTCACTGGTTCCCGGTTTGCTGCCCTGGTCAGGGTCTCCTTTAACAGCGCAGAGGTGGTCACTTCAACGGACAGCCCTTGCCTTCCTGGGAGAGTCAGCCCGCGGCTCATTTTATTGCTGTGTTGGGTCGCAAGAGGCAGTGTGTCAGCAAAGGTGTGGCCGGCTGGTTTGTTGCAAATGGAATAGTTGTTAATGCCTTGAGCTTTAGCTGCGGCACAGATGAACGTGTGTGTGAAGCATGTATGTGTGGTTTTGTATGTATGTATGCATGTTTATGTGTGTATGTATATGCATGTAAATACATGTATATATCATGAGAAGACAGAAATGGATTATGGATATGGAAATGGGTAAGAATTTGAAAAGATCAGCGAATGGTTGCAGCTTTCAAACGCAAGTCTTTTTTTTTTAATTTTTTATTATTAGTTAAGGTATTACAAATGTGTCCTCATCCCCCCCATTAACCCCCAACCTCCCCCCCACACACACTCATGCTACCATCCCCCTGTTGTCCATGTCCATTGGTATGGCTTATATACATGTATACAAGTCCTTCGGTTGATCTCTTCCCCTTACCCCCGCCCTCCCCTACTTTCCTTCTGGGGATTGATAGCCTGATTGCTGTTTCTCAGCCTTTGAGTCTGTCCCTTTTCATCAGTCTATGTTGTTCTCTATAATCCACAAATGAGTGAGATCATGTGGTATTTATCTTTCTCTGACTGGCTTATTTCACTTAGCATAATGCTCTCCAGTTCCATCCATGCTGTTGCAAAAGGCAAGAGTTCCTTTTTTTTTTACCGCAGCATAGTATTCCATTGTGTATATGTACCACAGTTTTCTAATCCACTCATCTGCTGATGGGCACTTAGGCTGTCTTTCTTTTCATTTTTAATACTACGCCACTGATTTGAAAGGCTTTATTAATCAGTTCATTTGCGACCCGTCTTAGAAAGTTCTATCTCTTTGTATGTGGCGATTTCCTGGATGAAATAAGCCACATAAAAATATTGTTGCAGCATGAAATAAATATTTCTGAATAGACCTGTGTATGAGAATTTTCACATTGTTTTCTAAAAGCGTTTGTGTAAATTTTGATTTTTGCTCCCAAATGCAGCTTGTGTGGGCTTGCACGTGAGCCTATATGTCACGTGTGTGCGTGTGTTTTCCATACCTCCCGCCCTGTGGTGGGATGTGCCCATCTATGGCCTCACGGTGCCCAGCGTGTGCTTGGACTCAAGACCTGGCATTAGGAATCACGATGGGCATGGGCGTGGGAAAATGCCTACGGGTTTAATTCCTTACAGCGATTCGAGGAGATTCGCAAGCTCTGGGTCTAGCCCTGTTTGGGAAGAAGGTGTTCATTGGAATCGGTTGCTATTTTTATTTTTTTTATAAATTATTAATGGTATGGCATTTTATTTTTTAACAAATTATTTAATTTATTTTTAAAATATATTTTATTAAAGGAAGGGAGAGGGAGAGAGAGACAGAAACATCAGTGATGAGAGAGAACCATTGATCAGCTGCCTCCTGCACACCCCACACTGGGGATTGAGCCCAGGACCCTTCAGTGTGCAGGCCAACGCTCTGTCCACTGAGCCAAACCAGCTAGGATGGCTGCTCATTGTAATTCATTCTTCCTCTAGACAAGCAGATGCCCAGTGTCTGGAAGACGGTCCAGGAGCACATCAGGGCCTGCAGCACCCGGCCCAGGGGTCTGAGCCATCCCGCGCCCCGGAAGCCCCAGAGGTGCCCCAGGAGGGCCGCGGCAGGGCGGGGACCCTTCCCCGTGATTACAGATACTCCGAGGACCACGCACCCACCGTCCCACTGTCGCCGCCAGGCCCAGGGTCACAGGTGCAGAGCGGCCTCTCGGCCCCGCACGCCGGGGGGCAGGACCCTCGGCCTGTGAGTGCCGCGCTCGCCAAGAGACCTGCCCCGCAGAGGCCGCCACCGCCCAAGCGGGAGCCCAGGCCTTTCAGGGGACCAGCCAGTGCCACCCCCACGGGCACCCCTGCGGGCAATCACCTGGCTGTGCCCAGCAGGCCCCTTCCCCCGCCGCCATCTCCCGCACGCAGCCCCTGTGCCTTGGCGGAGAAGCCCAGCGGTGCCCAGCCCGCAGACGGCCCCAAGGCCCCCGGGGAGCAGGACAGGCAGCGTGTAGATGAGCACCCAGCCTGTCCGAAGCGAGAAGCCCTGCTGTCTTCCAAGTTCCGGCCCCTGCAGACATCCGCCATGGAGACCTCGCGCTCCCCTTCTCCTCAGTTCGCCCCCCAGAAGCTGACGGACAAGCCCCCCCTGCTCATCCAGGACGACAGCTCAACAAGGTAGGGCCCTGGGAAGGTGGCCTCTGTATTCTTCCCCTTTCACAGGCTCCCTTCCGCCTGTGGGAGGTTTTCCGTGCACCCTCCCTGCCCGGTGCGCGCCCTCCCTACCCAATGCCTGCCCTCCCTGCCCAGTGCTTGCTCTCCCTGCCCAGTGCGCGCCCTCTCTGTGCGGTGTATGACCAGTGCCTTGCTCTGCCCCAGAAGTCGGACTTTCCCTTGGTCTGGAAATAGCACGGAGGGGCCCAGAGCTCCTGAGGTCCCTGGATTTCTAACTTGTTGGGGAGCTGCTGTGAAGGAGGGAGTAGAACACCCTCAGCCCCTTCATCCAAGCCCCAAACCTTATATGTGCGATAGCCGCAGGCACCTAGGGACAAGGGCTGTGTTTATTTCTAGCGCTTTCTGATTGTGATCATAACCCAGTGTCACCCTGACATGAGACCTTTGGTTGAAATTAGTGTTTTTCGTAATGTCCACTATGTCCATACCCCTTTTTGTCTAGATCTTTTTGTTTTGTTTTATTTTTTGTGAATATTTTTTCCATTGATTTTTAGAGTGAGTGAAGGGGAGGGAGGGAGGAGGAGAAAGGGAGAGAAACATCAATGTGAAAGAGACACATGGATTGGTTGCCTTCTGGGAGCATGTGTCCTGGCCCGGCTGGAAATAAAACCTGCAACCCAGGTACATGCCCTTGACCGGGAATCGAACACAAAACCCTTGGTGCATGGGCTGGTGCTCTAACCAGGGCATGTGCCCTGACCGGGAATCGAACCGTGACCTCCTGGTTCATAGGTCGACGCTCAACCACTGAGCCACGCCAGCCAGGGCAGCACAGCTAGCCTTTTAAAATCTACTCACGAAGGCAGCATTATGGGGACCATCTGCGAACCCCTAGATTAAACACATCTGCTCCTCCTGGTTTCCACTACACGGGAAGGAAATGCACAGCTGTTTCTTGTCAGCCTGCACACCACACCCTCATGAGTGGGAGAGATCCCTCCTGTGCTGCCAGCCCCAGGGACAGGGTGCGACAGCAGGTGATGCGGGGCGCGCAGCACCCCGTACTCCATAGAGCAGGGGTGGGCAAACTTTTTGACTCGAGGGCCACAATGGGTTCTTAAACTGGACCGGAGGGCCGGAACAAAAGCATGGATGGAGTGTTTGTGTGAACTAATATAAATTCAAAGTAAACATCATTACATAAAAGGTTAGGGTCTTTTTTTTTTTTAGTTTTATTCATTTCAGACGGGCCGGATCCGGCCCGCGGGCCGTAGTTTGCCCACGGCTGCCATAGAGTCAGCTCTGTTAGGCTCACGTTGCAGATCTGACGTTAAGCCGCCGAGTTAGTTGAAGATGGTGCCCATCAAGATCGTGCACTCGGAGAGCCGGCCCGAGGTTGTGGCTTGGGCGGGATTTTCCCTTCCTTCCTGGGCGCCAGGCGGCGGCGCTCTGTCTCCGATAGGTCCTGTGAAAAGACTTGGGGCACGTTGGCCCTGGTGGCCCCTCCCGCAGGGTCCCCCGGGGCGCGGTCCTGTGAGGCGCAGCCCAGGGCACCGGCCGGCATTCGGGCGGCCTGGACGCAGCCCCGTTCTGTTGTCCAGGCTGTTTCTTTCCATTTTCTGTCTTTCCTGTAGGGATTCCAGGTGCTGTCCAGCTTCTTGTACCAAGAAACTGTTTTTTAAAAGGAAAAGTGTGGCCCTAGCCGGTTTGGCTCAGTGGATAGAGCATCGGCCTGTGGACTGAAGGGTCCCGGGTTCGATTCCAGTCAAGGGCAGGTACCTTAGTTGCAGGCTTCTCCCCGGCCCAGGCCCTGGTCGGAGCTCATGCAGGAGGCAACCAATGGATGTGTGTCTCTCACATCGATGTTTCTGTCTTTTCCTCTCTCTTCCGCTCTCTCTAAAAACCAATGGAAAAATATCCTCGGGTGAGGATTCAAAAACAAAACAAAAGCAAAGTGTGTGCTTAGTGACTCAGTCCAGATAACAGGGGAGCAGTGCTCCCGTTTGTGCCAGGCCCTCGGCTCCCTGGTATGCCAGCCGCGCAAAGGGTGGCTTCAAGTGCTGGGTGGCGGCATGCAGGCGCCGAGTGGCACCAGCCGGCCCGGGCGCGCCTTGCCTTTCATCGCCCGGCTCTTCTGTTGGCAGAATCGAGCGGGTGATCGACAACACCACGGTGAAGATGGTGCCCATCAAGATCGTGCACTCGGAGAGCCAGCCCGAGAGGGAGAGCCGCCAGGGCCTGGCCCGTGCTGCCGAGCCGCCCGCGCTGCCCAGCGGGCTGGAGAGAGACCAGATCAAGACGCTGAGCACGTCGGAGCAGTCCTACTCCCGCTTCTGCCTGTACAGCCGCCCGGGCACCGAGCCCCAGCCCCGGGCCCAGCCCCCCGCCGCCCCCGACGGCCGGGCCTCCCCCCCTGCGCTCAGCTACGGGAAGGCCAGGGAGAGGACCGCCGAGGACCTGAAGTCGGAGGAGCTGGCACGGGAGATCGTGTGCAAGGACAGGTCCCTGGCGGACATCCTGGACCCCAGCGTGAAGGTCAGGACCACCATGGACCTGATGGAGGGCATCTTCCCCAAGGACCAGCAGCTCCTGGAGGAAGCGCAGCAGCGCCGGAAGCTGCTGCCCAAGGTCCCCTCTCCCAGGGCCGCGGAGGACAAGTGAGTGCTCGCTGTGCGTCTACGGGGTCTCGTGGGTTACAAAGGGCCAGGGGCGTCTGTGTATGTATATAAATTAATCCTCGCCTGAGGATAGTTTTTTCCCATTGATTTTTTAGAGAGAGAGGGAGGGAGAGAGAAACAGAAACGTTAATGTGAGAGAGACACATCGATTGTTGCCTCCCGCATGCACCCCAACTGGGGTCGGGGATTGAACCTGCAACCAAAGCATGTGCCCTTGACCGGAATTGACCCGGGAACCCTTCAGTCTGAGGGCCGACTCTCCAACCACTGGGCCACACTGACTAGGGCCGCACACGGTTTTTGTTTGTTTTTTGATTATATTTTTATTGATTTCAGAGAGGAAGGGAGAGGGAGAGAGAGATAGAAATATCAGTGATGAGAGAGTCATCAATCGGCTGCCTCCTGCACGCTCCATACTAGGAATGGAGCCTGAAACCAAGGGCTGTGCCCTGCCCAGGAATTGAACCAGGGACCTTTGGATGCATGGGTTGACGCTCCACCACTGAGCCACACCAGCCAGGCTCCACGATCATCCTTTCGCAACAGTAGGCTGCAGTGCCGGGGTAGGGTATCACATGATTTATTGATTCACTTTAGAGAGAGGAAGGGGGAGAGGGGGACATGGATCCGTTGTTCTGCTTATTTATACATTCATTAGTGGACTCTTGTCCGTGCCCTGACTGGGGATGGAACCCGCACTCTTGGTGTTTGGGGACGATGCTCTGACCAGCTGAACACCCGGCCAGGGTGAGGGTGCCTCTCCTAGAAGTGGCACTCACGTTGTCCTCATACACCTCCGACACCGCCCGGGGAAACTGTCTGCCTGCACTCCTCTGTCCCGGGCAGAGACTTTTATTTTTATTATTATTTTTTTTATCCCCCGAGGATATTTTTCCATTGATTTTTAGGGCGAATGGAAGAGAGAGGGAAAGACAGAGAGAAACATCGATGTGAGAGAGACACATTGATGGGTTGCCTCCTGCACACGCCCTGACCAGGGCCCCGGGCCGGGAGGAGCCTTCAACCAAGTACGTGACCTTGACCGCAATTAAACCCAGGACCCTCTATCCACTGAGCCACACTGACTAAAGCCCGGGTGGAGACTTTAGACATCCTTACTTATTGCAGCCTCTCCCCCCCACCCCCCACCCCCGCTTTTTAGAAACCCTGCCCCTTAGCCTTGATGAATATCCATCTGGCAAGGTATCTTCAGTCCTGACCTTGCCTTGTCCTTCTTTTGCTGCCTGTCTCCCTGGCTAGTGTCCTTCCGAGGGCGCCATCATTTGTCGCAGCTCCGGTTGCCGGGTGACCGTGGGTTGGTGCCCATGATCGCAGATAATTGAGGTTCTGGCGTTTTTACAGGAGAGAGGAGCCCAGCGTGCCTTCAGCCATGTCCCTGGCCACCAATTCCGCGTACTACAGCACATCGGCCCCCAAGGCGGAGCTGCTGATTAAGATGAAGGACCTGCAGGAGCAGCAGGAGCCCGAGGAGGACTCGGGGAGTGACCTGGACCACGACCTATCTGTGAAGAAGGTAGGACAGCCTGGGTTCCCCATGGCGGTGCGCGCAGAGGCAGGCGGGGGCACACCTGTCTGCACCCCCCAGGAGCCCTGCACCGCGTGTGGGGCATTTGTGCTTGGCTTCTGTGCAGGGCAGTGGCGTTTGGGGCAGTCGTATTAAGCCCTGTGGTTAAACGTCCTGTTCTAAGATGGGGCCTTTCCACCAGGATCTTTGCCACCTTTTTGTAATGAGATCCACTGTCAAACTAGCTAAGAGGGCACCATTCTCTTTCTTTTCTTTTTTAATATGTTTTTATTGTCTTTAGAGAGGAAAGAAGAGGAATAGAGAGATAGAAACACTGATCGGCTGCCTCCTGCACGCCCCCTACTGGGGATCAAGCCCAAAACCCGGGCGTGTGCCCTGACCAGGAATTGAATTGTGACCTCTGGGTTCATGGGTCCATGGTCAACCACTGAGCCACACCAGCCAGGCTCATTTAAGTTCAACTGATATGTCCCTTTTATCCTGGTGAAAATCCAGGGAAATAATGGTGTACCCTTCAGAGAGCCCCGTGTCCTCTCTAAATATCAAGTTCGCATGTCTGCAAGCAAATGGTCCCAACTCCAGCAGTGGGCTGGACAGTGCTTGCGCAAGCAAACAGCATCGTTGGATCAACTCCAAGACTCCCTCGTCTGGCACTTGGGGATATGGCCGTGGACAGAGCGAATAGAGCACCTTCTCTGGGAGCTCATGTTCTCTGAGGCCAGGTGCGGAGGCAGCCAGCACATAGACAAAGACACGTGCTACACGAGGCCAGCCCACACGCGCGGCCCAGCCTGGCCCACCACCTTCGTGTCAGTAAAGTGGCATGAAACAACCGCATCCCTTCCTGTGCATGTGGGCTGGTGGCTCTCGCATGACAGCAGCAGAGCTGTGCCCTGGAAACAGTAGCCGCGTGGCCAGTAAAGTCTGAAATATTTACCGTCTGGCCCTTTGCAGAACAAGTTTGCCAACTCCTTTTATTATTATTATTATTAGTAGTAGTAGTAGTAGTATTTTTTTGTTAATCCTCATACGAGGATATTTTTTTATTGATTTTTTTTCATTGGTTTTTAGAGAGAGTAAAAGAGAGGGTGAGAGAGAGGGGGGAGAGAAATACCGATGTGAGAGAGACACATCAATTGGTTGCCTCCTGTACTCGCCCCAACCGAGTCTAGAGAATGAACCTGCAACCCAGGTATGTGCCCTTGACTGGGAATCAAATCTGTGATGCGCAGGCCAATACCCTAACCATTGAGCACACTGGCCAGGGCTGCTCTATTATTTGATGATGCAAAATGAACTTGCTCCTGGTGGGGCTGACTTCCGTGTGCGGAGGCCCCGCGGTGCCCCCGCAGCGGCGGGCGGCCCAGGTGGCGCACCCCTGACCCTGTTTGCGTGCCGCCCTGTGCCCCGCAGCAGGAGCTCATCGACAGCATCGGCCGCAAGCTGCAGGTGCTGCGGGGCGCGCGGGAGAGCCTGCTGGAGGACATCCAGGCCAACAGCGCCCTTGGGGACGAGGTAGAGGCCATCGTCAAGGACGTGTGCAAGCCGAACGAGTTCGACAAGTTCCGCATGTTCATCGGGGACCTGGACAAGGTGGTGAACCTCCTGCTGTCCCTGTCGGGGCGCCTGGCCCGCGTGGAAAATGCCCTCAACAACTTGGATGACAGCGCTTCTCCTGGTGATCGGGTATGTAGGACGCATGCGACCTGGAAATCTGGGGGCTGGGGGCTGGGGGAGGACCCGCAGGCAGGTGCTCCTTGGGGAGTTGAGTGAATGCCTCGAAGGCTCACACAGCGCCTGTCCACCTCGTGCTGCAAGATGCTATTGAGTGCGGGAGGCGGTCTCCTTGCGTAACGGAGGGATGGCGTGGCCCTCCTGGGGACCAGGCTGCACCGCGCCCAGCATCCCGAGGCCCCTTAGAGAGGTGCGGAGGGGGGGGGGCCGTTACCCCTCGGCTGTGCATGGCTGAGGCAGTTCCCCCTCCTCGTTCTTTTTTTTAAATTTATTTATTCTTTTAAAACCCTCGCCCGAGGATATTTTTCCATTGATTTTTAGGGAGAGCGGAAGAGAGAGGGAAAGACAGAGAGAAACATTGATGTGAGAGAAACACATGGATTGGTTGCCTCCTGGATGAGCCCTGACCAGGGCCCGGGCCGGGGAGGAGCCTGCAACTGAGGTACGTGCCCTTGACTGGAATTGAACCCGGACTCTTTGGTCTGCAGGCCGACGCTCTATCCATTGAGCCACACCGGCTAGGGCTCTCCTCCCCTCATCCGGCGCCGCTCCATGACCAGGTCTCAGCGTAGCTGGTGGTGGGTGAGAACCTCGTGTCAGGCATGGGGAAGCCCAGGCTTTCAGAGGCAGACACGCTAATGCGGTAAAAGGCGAGGCGCCAGGTTGTAGAAGGCGCCTTCATGTTTCCAGGTAGAAAATGAACACGCAAACAGAGACGGGGTCCTGCCCCCATCTCAGCAGCTTTGAGCCCGACTGCTTTGAGCCTGAACCAAATGTATAGAATCGGTTACGATTCGCTTCCCTTTCGGTTTGGAACCCACTGGCTTTGCCTTGCCTCTTTCCACCCGAGTGCATGGTGGCTTTGTTTGGCAAGCGCCTGGGGCTGGTGGCCCAGCGAGGCGGGCGAGGTGCGCTGGCCCGCGGTGGGCGCTTCCCCACGCCGCACGCTAGGAGCAGGCTGTTTGCAGCCGCGCTGAAGCTCAGTTCCTCGTCTCTGAGCTCTTCTGTGTGTCGGCGTTTTTGCAAAGTGCAGCCTCACCCCGCACGCCCCACACTGGGGATCGAGCCTGCAACCCGGGCATGTGCCCTGACCGGGAATCGAACCCTGACCTCCTGGATCATGGGGTCAACGCTCAACCACTAAGCCATGCTGGCTGGGCCTTGGCACCTTTTGAGCAGCCCAGCATTCTGTCGCTTTCAGTCCCTTGGTCACGCTGGGGTCACCTTGGCTGCCTCTGTTAGCAGTCCAGGCCCATGCGCGGCGCTGGAGGTGGGAGATGCCCTCACACCGACGGGGGTGGGGTGTGCCACAGCCACGAGTGCTTGCGCCCACACTCTCAGGACTCAGTGCTGTCCTATCAGGGCTGCATCGCTTCCGCCCTGATCCTCACTGGCTTCTCTCTCTCTCTCTCTCTCTCTCTCTCTCTCTCTCTCTCTCTTTCTCCCCCCCCCCCCAACCTCTCCACAGCAATCATTGCTCGAGAAGCAGCGGGTCCTCGTTCAGCAACACGAGGACGCCAAGGAGCTCAAGGAGAACCTGGACCGCCGGGAGCGCGTGGTGTTCGACATCCTGGCCAGCTACCTGAGCGACGAGAGCCTGGCCGACTACGAGTACTTCGTCAAGATGAAGTCGGCCCTCATCATCGAGCAGCGGGAGCTGGAGGACAAGATCCACCTGGGCGAGGAGCAGCTCAAGTGCCTGGTGGACAGCCTGCAGCCCGAGAGGAACAAATGAGCGGCCTCCTGGGGGCGGAGCCGGCCTGCGCCCCGCCCCGGGCAGCGGGCCCCAGCCTGGATGGATGTCCCGTAGTGAGAACCCTCTCGTAGTGACGTGGCTGTTAGAAAAGCGATAACTCGTGTTTGTCTGGGGTGATGCATTGGGCGTCTAGCTTCCCTGTGGATGCTGAGCAGAGCGGCTCCCCGTGGGGTGTTGTCCTTTACAAGGAGCCCCACGGGGCACGGGCCCTGCTGGCTGGCGAGCTTCTGCCACGGAGACCACAGGCTCTGTCCCGTGCTGCACGCGAGGGCCCCTTGGCGGCGGTCGCTCTGGCTTCCTGTGTCTTCCGCTGCCAAACCAGCCGCTTGGGCAGCGCTCAGCGAGTGCCCACAGTGCACAGGAGGGGCCACCTGGCGCACGTTTTCTCCTTTGATCCACGAGGGGCGTGGCCTGCCACGTTTTATGCGTGTCCGTCCCATGCTGTTAGCGTTCACTGTCTCATATAATGTGCTCTCTGACCCAGCACAAACCTGTGATGATGATGAAGACGGTGATAATTTATTAACATAGTAGTTTCCAAGTGGTTAGAAACCAACTGTGAAATGCATAGCCTGTGTGTTGGGTCGCTCATGCTAAAAGCGCCGCTCGAGTCATGTGCATGCCTTCAAACCCCGCACCAAGCGGACAGCTTCAGTCCGTCCCAGCCGGCGGCGCGGGTCAGGCGTGTTCCCGCAACGTGAAATGCCTGGTAAAGGGTGTGTGCGGTAGTCCTGTGCTTGCTAGGTGTTTCCCGAGACCAGTGGATCGTTCCTAAATTACTCTCTCCCCAGAGCATTTGTGTCGTGCCCATATGGTCATTAATGGTAATTGGCCACTTTTCTCTTTTTGCCTCTTTCAACCTGTCAGCATGCCCTGAAGGCCCCTTCCGTTTCCTAAGAGCCCGCCTCCGGACTTCTGGGGGTCCCTCTGCAACTTTGCCACAGAGTGAACGGATCCCGGGCCCTTTTTATTGGTTGACATTGCAAGATTCTGAAGAGTCTATTCACTTAAAAAACAAACACTGTCATGGTGTCAATTTGCAGTTGACAAGTCAGGCTGGGAGAAATGGTCTGCAAATCACATATGTGACAAAGGAATCATCTCCAGAATATATAAAGAATTCTGTACAACTCAACCACAAGAAAACCAACAGCCCAGCTGAAACAGGGGCAAAAGATTTCACCAAAGAGGACATATGCATGGCAAGTAAGCAAGGAGAAAGATGGTCAACCGCCAATGGCTGGATGGTAACTTATTTTTACCTAAATCACTGTGGAGCCGGTATGTTTCTTCTCAGATGCTCAGCTGATGCAGCGCCTGCTTAATGGTGGGGAACCCCTTGGATGAGTTCATGTCAGGGTAGCATGGACACTTGTTGGATGGAGGGGTTATTTGAATCCCGTTTCCCCTTATTCCCTATACAAGAAGTTTTCCAGCGGGTGGGGAGACCTCTCTGTCAGCAGTGACTGCCACCTAACCAAACCACACACCCACCAGTGTCTTAGGACCACGGTCCACGCTTCCTGAGCCGGAGGCGGCGAGCCAGGCTCCCGGGCCGCGGTGGAGGGTCCGCACGGGCCAGCTTCAGGCGCGCAGGCGTCACCGCTCCTTTTGGCCGCTTTCCAGGCGTGTTCACTGCTGTTAGTTAAGCTGTGACGTGGGAATCCTAGCACTTGCGGTGAAAAGTGACCACGTCGGAGAAGGTCCGGCTGGCTGCTCGCGGGCCCCCGTGGTCCTCCCTCGGGGGGACCACGGCCATTCCGTGTGTTTGCTTTTTAATTTAGACAAAGCTTTTACCTGTGATGCTTGCCCCTCCGATACAGTGTTGTGGCCGTTGTGATGCTATGTATGTAAATGTGAATCTAGAAAGTGTTGTGTCTGTGCCGGCCTTTTGATGTCTTTGAGGACTTCCTTCTCCGTGGGAATATGTAGTGCAATTCCCCTTTTAGCGAAGCCCCTGTGCCCACACCGTCCTGTCCAGTCCCCGCCTGCCTCTTCAGTGTCTGCTTGGCGGGACCCAAAGATCCAGGAGTCCGTGTACATACCTTTGTATATAGTGACATCAGTGCAGATAATAACAATCTGGTGCTAACGTCTGCCCTCTGCGCGGGTGGTGGCTGTTCCGGACGCTCTGGGAAGCTCAGCCGTGGAATCCCCTGAATCGCGCGACTTTAGCCAGGCTATCGCCTGCAGTTCACTGTGGAAATGTGTGCGGATTCATGCTCAAAGCTGACCACTTACCTCTCAACAGATCATCCTGCCTGACTTTGATGAAATAAAATAGTGTCTTTGAGTGCATGGAGCCTGTCTTTGATTTACCTATTTTATCACAACTTTTGTTTTCATTCTTTGTGAATCCTCTCCCGGGGATATTTTTTCCATTGATTTGTGGAGAGAGGGGAAGCGGGGGAGGGAGAGAGAGAAACATTGATGTAAGAGAAACACATCGATTGGTTGCACTGACTAACAGGGACCAGGAATTGAGCCTACAACCCAGGTATGTGCCCTGGATGGGGAATCGAACTCATGACCCTTCTGTTCTCAGGCCGATGCTGTAACCACTGAGGAACTGGTCACGTGCCCTAACCGGGAATCAAACCTCAACTTTCTGGCTCCTAGGTCCACGCTCAACCACTGAGCCACATTTTTTTGAAACCTGCTTTTTACTTAACATTGGGAACTCCCCCCCCCCCCCCCCAATTATTCTTCAGCGTAAGGTTGGATTTCTGTGGAATAGTCCACTGAAGGACACAATGGCTTACTGACTGTGTTCTCTACATGGGGTAATGGGATGATTTCACTTGTCCCGTGGTACCTCAGGTATGAAGTCCATTTGGTGTGTTCCTGTGCGCATCCTTGCACACATGCCCACTTGCTGGAATAAGTTCCTTCTCACAGGAACTAAGCAGAGGTTCCTGCAGAACTTGACTCCCACATAAAATTTGGTCCTAAGTGTGGGCCGGCAGGACCGCCCCCCCCATTCCCATTGGCCTTTTGGCAGCTTCATTCCTCACAGCAGCCCCATCTGACAAGCTCCCCCTTAGCAGGCCAGCTTCTCCCAGTCAGGAGTGACCTTCACCTTCCACTGCATCTTGCTCATGGGCGCCACGTTCATGATGCTGTCACCCGAGGTGCAGCGGGAAGGCCATTGCCTGCAGCTCAAGGGGCCTCCCTAACGTGCTGGCTATCACTGGGCTTTGATAGCAACCTCGCCCGTGCGGGGGCACTGCTGCTGGCGCCTGCGTGAATGTGTTCTCATTGCTGTTTGCTTATTTGAATCCTCACCGGAGGATATTTTTCCACTGATTTTAGGGAGAGTGGAAGAGAGAGGGACACACACAGAGAAACGTCAATATGAGACAAACACATCAATTGGTTGCCTCCTGCATGAGCCGCGACCAGGGACTGGGCTGGGGAGGAGCCTACAACCAAGTACATGCCCTTGAAGGGAATCGAACCCGGGACCCTTCGGTCCGCAGGCCGACGCTCTATGCACTGAGCCATGCTATCCGGTGTCATTGCTGTTTGCACGGTCATTTCATCGGGTGGTGTGGGAGAGACCATTTCCGGGGGAAGGGAGAGGGAGTGGTTAGGACACCCGGCTGCTGTCAGACCTTGAGGACTCGATGGTCCGCATTGAGTGCAGCCCGCCCAGGAAGCGGGTAGGGAGGGTGCCTGATGAGGAACAGAGAAAGCCTGGTGGTCAGTGGGGATTGGATGCTGGCATGTGTTCCGCACCCGGCAACAGAACTCTGCTGGCCAGGACAACGGGGGTGGAATGTGGCCGTGGACTGGAGGCTGAGGAGAGGGCTTGGAGTCGTGTGTCAGGCCCTCGTGTGGCTGAGGCCCATGTGGCTGAGGCCCGTGTGGCTGGTCCCGCATAGCCAGGAGCCGGCCGGAGGACGCCCAGAGGAGCCAGAGGACGCCCAGAGGAGCCCCGTGTGTGTCGGCAGCGCTGCCTGACCTGCTAGTCGCCGTTCCTAGACACTCACTCCCTAGGAGACACATCCCTGGTCAGTGGGGCCCAGGCTGTTGGTTTTATTTCGCGGGGGTAAAGTGGGAATAACTCAACAATTATCATGTCACTGTCAGGATTGCCCAATGAGGAACACACAAGGCCAAAAGGGGTGAGGGATCATGAATGTATTGGGTCACCTGGAGACCCCATGGGCTGAGCCCCAAATGGCACCATCCCTAGCGACAGGCAGTCAGAGAGTTAAAGGACTCTAGGCTTTAAAGGGTCCATGTCCTGGGAAGGTCCAGATGAGAAAGATAATGGTCTTACCAGTGGGATGTGGTCTTACCAGTGGGATGTGGTATAAGCGGGAGGGAAGGCCTGTTGTGAAGTGTCCTAAAGGGCAGATCCCAGGGGACAGGTTTCAATCCAATGATTTGATCAGACTGAACGGTCACCTTTTTTAAGCGTACAGTGCAGTGTCACTAGGCACCTTCACAATGTTGTGCTACCATCACCACCATCATCTCCAGAACTTTTGCACCTCCCCAAACGGAAACTGTGCCATTGACCACTACATCCCCTCTGCTCCCCAGCCCCTGGCTCCCACAGTGGCTTTCTGTCGCTGAGTGTGGCTGCTCTAGGGGCCACATAGAGGTGAAATGATGCAGGTTTGTCTTTGTGTTGCTGGCTTGTTTCACTCAATAGAATGTCCTCAAGGCTGGATGATATCCCACGGTATGGGCGGCCCACATGCTGACTGTGTACTCACCCATGATGAATATTGGGGTGTTTCCACCTCCTGGCTGTGGTGAAGAACGCTGCTATGAACATGGGGGCGCAACTATCTGCTAGCGTCCCTGCTTTCCCTTCTTCGGGGTATAAATCCGGAGCTGGCATTCCTGACTCTTGGGAGCAGGCAAAAAAATATATTTTTATTGATTTCAGAGAGGAAGGGGGAGGGAGAGATAGAAACCTCAATGATGAGAGAGAATCATGGATCTGCTGCCTCCTGCACGCCTCACACTGGGGATCAAGCCCACAACCCGGGCATGTGCCCTGACTAGGAATCGAACCCTGACCTGATTCATAGGGTGACGCTCAACCACTCTGGCTGGGCTGTAGCCAATCTTAATTGTGTCTTTCAACAAATGTCCAGGAGTGGAACTGCCTGTTAGAAGGTCTGTACATATTTTGATTGACTTTAGAGACAGAGAGAGAGGGCGAGAGAGAAACATCGATTTGCTGTTCCACTGACTGATGGATTCATTGGTTGATTCTTGCATGTGCCCTGAGCAGGGATTGAGGCCGCAACCTTGGCCTATTGGGAAGACGCTCTAACCACTTAGCGAACCCTGCCAGGGTGAAAGTCTGAATATTTGAAGCTTTCAGTAAATGTTGCCCACGGACCCTTCGCCAGCCGAGCATGGGGGTCAAGTGTCTCCATTCTGGAATATGGCATCTCCCTCTCCAATATAGCGCCGCTCACCCCTGGGGGGCCATTCAGGCCGTGGGTCCCACCTCATGACGCCCTCTATTGGTTTGCAGATCCCCTGGAAACAGCCATGGCCATGTTTAAAAATGCCAATTGCCAGGCAGCGAGTTTCGCCCTTAACATTCTGGGATTCATCTTATCCATGACCTGCATGGGCCTGGCCGAGTGGCGGGTATGGTACATGGAGAGCAGCTCCGCCCCGTCCCGGGGGCTGGCCTGCATTGGAATGTGGAAGGTCTGCACATACCAGCCCAACAGACTCCCCGGCAGAGTCATAGCCTGTCACCGCTACAGCTACAGTGACACCGACCTGCCGCTCGACATCCGCATCGCTCAGAACCTGCTGCTGGCCGCCAGCCTGCTCGGGCTCCTGGGGAAAGTGCTCACGGTCACGGGCCTGCTGAGAGTGTACGCGGGACAGCTGCAGAAGAACACCACCAGCAATCTGTTCTGCGCTTCCGGAGTCCTGAGCATCATAGCGGGTGCATTTATCCTCATTGCTGTGATCTGGAACTACCACTCCGTGATGAATGAAGAGGGCATACGCTTCCCGCCTTCCTTCCACATCCCCTTCAGGCCGGACCGGCAGGAGATGGGCAGCACCGTGCCCGTGGCGGTTCTGGCTGCCTTCCTCATGCTGTTGAGTGGGCTGCTGACCATCTCTTTCCAGCTGCCCCCCAACATCCGTGTGTACCCCGAAGTCTCGCAAGTGTGAAATTCCCGGTTGCATAGCTTTGGGAATCCATGAGAGCCGCTTATGGGGGTGCAGTGTTATCAGGATGCTCTATGAAATAGTTCCAAGGCAAAGGTCATTCTGGGCAGAAAGTGGCCATTGGCTTCTATGTCCAAATTGGGCTCATTCATTGGTTAAGGAACTTTCATTAAAAAAAATTCCAAAAAAACCCACTGTCTACCTGTCTTACTGAATCTGGATTTCAATTAGTACTGGGTAAATAATCAATGCTAGACACCTACTGTGTGGAAATGAGAGTTGCTGGGACTCTCACAGCTCCCTCTCAAACGCCCACTAAAAACAACCGGCCTGACCTTCCACGGCGTGGCCCTAACACCTCTCCGCCACGTGCAAGTCCCCACATGTGCAAGAGCAGAACAGCGGAAGGAATCCCCCTTCCACTACCAGACTCAACAGCTACCGCGGAGTGGCCACATTCGCTTTCTCTCTCCTTCCTTCCCTTCTTTTCATCTATTTTCATTCTCCAAAGAACTTAAATGCAAACCCCAGACTTCACGTTCCTTCATCCCTATGCACTTCAAAATTATTCTCTAAAGAAAAGGACATTTCCGCCCTAACCATAGTATACCTTTAAAGTTAACTATTTCTTATGAACATCAAATAACAGAATTTTCAGATGCTTCAAAAGTAATTCTTCACTTTTTTTTCTGTTCAGATTATTTATTCACTTGATTCTTAGATTCACTTGTTGATAGATGCATATTTGTTGTTCATAATTAGTATCTTTACCTTTTTCTTCTTCTTCCTCTTCTTAAAGGATACCCTTCAGCACTTCATATAATACTGGTTTGGTGGTGATGAACTCCTTTAGCTTTTCCCTATCTGTGAAGCTCTTTATCTGACCTTCAATTCTGAATGATAGCTTTGCTGGATAAAGTAATCTTGGTTGCAGGTTCTTGGCATTCATCACTTTGAATATTTCTTGCCACTCCCTTCTGGCCTGCAAAGTCTCTGTTCAGAAATCAGCTGACAGTCGTATGGGTATTCCCTTGTAGGTAACTGAGTTTCCTTCTCCTGCTGCTTTTAAGATTCTCTCTTTGTCTTTTGCTCTTGGCATTTTAATTATGATGTGTCTTGGTGTGGTCCTCTTTGGATTCCTTTTGTTTGGAGTTCTCTGCACTTCCTGGACTTGTAAGTCCATTTCTTTCACTAGGTAGGGGAAGTTTTCTGTCATTATTTCTTCAAATAGGTTTTCAATATCTTGGTCTCTCTCATCTTCTGGCACCCTCATAATTCTGATGTTGATATGCTTGAAGCTGTCCCAGAGGCTCCTTACACTATCCTCGTATTTTCGGATTCTTTTTTCATTTTGCTTTTCTGGTTGGGTGTTTTTTGCTTCTTCGCATTTCAAATCTTTGCCTTGATTCTTGCGCTCCTCTGGTCTGCTGTTGGGAGTCTGTATAATATTCGTTATTTCAGTCCGTGTATGCTTAATTTTTAGTTGGTTCTTTATCACAACATTGAGGGTCTCATTAGATTTCTTGAGGATCTCAATAACTTTATCGGCGGCTTCTAGACAGTTCTTGAGAGACCTTAAAAGTGTGGTTCTGAACTCAATATCCTCCATTGACAGTTTTGTCCTGTTTCTTTGTCTCCGCATTTTTTATGCTTTCTTGGTGCACCCCCTAGTGGTCTTTGTGCGCAGTCTTGTTGTAGTTAAATCTTGATTGTTGTAGTTAATACTAGGGGGATTTGACCTCCAGGCCAACTGGCTGTGAGAATCAGCTGTGTCTGCAGTGGGAAAACTTCTGTCCTCTAGGGAGGTGCTAATCTAGCCTTTGGCTGAGGCTATCTGGCAAATGGCTCTGCGCAGGGCTTGGGCGGGGCGGGTCACACGGGATCAACAGGGTGGGTGGAGGGAGCAGTTATGGCTGCTCTCAGTCCCGTCCCCAGAGGCTCTGCCTCACAGAGTCCCAGCAACCGCTGCAAACCTCGGAGAGAAAGATGCCCTCACGTTCTGACCGATGCCAGACAGTCCCGCTTCTCCCGTTTGAGTCTGGGTCCCTAGAGACTCGCCCAGAACTGGAGCTCAGGGCCTGAGCCTCCTTCCCGATTGAAAATGACAACCGCGCCCTCAGCTACCAGCCCGCTCCGCGCACTCCGCACCCTTGTATTTTCCGCACTGCGCCTCCTCTGAGTCTCGTATGCTGTTCTCTTTCCTTCTAGTTGAAGAATTTCCCCTCAGCCAGTCTTCCTGTGGTTCTGGGCGATGTCCGTTCCGTCTTTTAGTTGTATTTGTGAAGTGGTTGTTCGAGGCAGCTAACTCCGGTGTTTACCTATGCCGCCATCTTGGTTTTTTCAATCTCTTTTTTGGGAAGGATAATCTCCTTCAGTCACTTCCTTGTAGCTTGTAAGTGATTCTACACTTCTATTTATTTATTCTCATTGCATAAGATGTTCACTCTGCCTCTTGAGTCTTAATTATTTTTTTAAGAGGGAGGAATTCTCTTTTAAAAAAATTTGTTTTCATTGATTTCAGAGTAGAAGGGAGAGGGAGAGATAGAAATACCGATGATGAGAGACAATCATCGATTGGCTGATTCTTACGCATCCCCACTGGGATCAAGCCCCCAGTCAGGAATCAAACCGTAACCGCCTGGTTCCTAGGTCCATGCTCAACCACTGAGCCACACCAGCTAGGCTGAAATAAGCTTCTTCTCAAAGAATATTTAAGTCTCTGAGCGCAGAGTGCTTGAAAAAAAAAACCCTCCCCTGGGGCATAAGTCTATCAGCAATATAAACTGTGTTCCAAAGACATTGCCTGTGGACCCGAGAATGTTCAATGGAAAATTGCCCCTGGGCTTTGAATCCGATCTGTGGGCCATGATTCTTCCCTCTACTCTCTGACGGAGCGAGTGTACAGTGGTGGAAGCCTTCTGTAGGAAATGTCCCTTCGCTGCCTGCCATGATGTGCATACCATCCTTAGAACTGGGAGGAAGTCACAGCCTCTGCATTGAGTTAGAGACCCTGGCTCCCTTCCCAGGGGTTTGAAAGGGGCCTCTGCCTCCCCTGGGACGTTCAGGGCTGGCCTTGGGCCGAGTCTTACCCATTCTCCATGCAGGTCTGGGATGGCTGGGAAATGGCTGCTAGGGAAACACCTGTAGTCGGTCTCATTTTTTACAAAAATATATTTTCATTGATTTTACAGAGAGGAAGGGAGAGGGATAGAGAGTTAGAAACATATATGAGAGAGAAACACTGATCAGCTGACTCCTGCACGCTCCCTACTGGGGATCGAGCCCGCAACCAAGGTACACGCCCTTGACCAGAATCAACTCCGGGACCCTTCACTCCATGGGGCGACATTCTATCCACTGAGGCCAGTTTGAAAGAGGATGTGTGTTATTTAAGTGAGTCAACCCTCTGGTTATTTGAAAAGAGAAGCTCTTTGGAGACAGGCTTCTGATGAGGACCCCGATACTGGAACCTGATACCCTGCGGAGGGCGGCGCGCCTGCCCCCTGCTGGTCACGCGGGGGAATGACAGAACCGCTGGGGCTGAGGAAAGCGGTCTCTTGACCTTCAGTGTCAACAGAGAGCAAGCGGACAGGTCATGAGGTTCAGACGCAGAAGGCGAGGCGGCCACCAGCGGCGTCTGCTCTGGGGCAGCGGGGAACAGTTCCAAGCCCCTGTCCAGGGCTCTTTGGCAATGACTGCTTAAGGGACGCACTTTATTATTTTTCACAGGAATAAGGCAAGAGAACGTGTCCTGCTCATTTCCCGAGGGCGCCTGAGGGCGGTGGCATTTCTCTCCTCCTTCTCCTCCCTGGGAATCCTGCAAGGTGCCCAGGAGCCAGAGGCTGCCCTGTGGCCTTTGGCTCGGGGCCAGCGTGGGACCGTGCCAGGCCCTTTGCTGGGGGCACCAGGCAGGGAGGAGTCCCTGATGACAGCACTGGCGGAGGGAGGCCGAGCAGAGGCAGCGCCTGGGTCACAGCGTGCACTCTCGGACACCAGCAGAGGTGGTCACAGCGCCAGTCCCGCCCCGCGAGCTGTGTTTCCTGCTCAGGAGAGCTTTGCCCTTTCTCTTCCTCGCTCTCCCTGTTTGCCATCCCCCCGTGGGCCCTTCCTTCTCCTCCCTGCCCACCGCCATTCCCGGGCCATGTGTCCCATGGAGACAGGAAATGTGCAACTGGAGGCAGAGTCGGGTGCCGGCCACATTTAAGGTAGAGGAGAGGAGGAGGGGAGGTAGAGGAGACGGGGAGGGGAGGGGAGCTCAGTGAAACAGAACAGAGGCTCCCGACAGGACCCAGGTCAGCTTCCCGCACTGTCCTGGGCCGAGGACCGTTCAGGGAGGTTGCCCCTTGGCCTGGCCCTGGCTGCCATCAAGACATACTTTCTCCCCATCATGGTGGCCCTTCCTCCAGGCTTTCTACTTAAGACTCTGTTGAATGACAGTGACTATCTGGCCTATGACCTCACAAAAGACATTTCTATTGTAGAAAGACTTCAAGTGTTTTTTTCAAATATATTTTTACTAGAGGCCCAGTGCACGAAATTCGTGCAGGGGGTGGGGGTGGAGGCGCAGGGGTGGGTTTCTCAGCCTGACCTGCACCCTCTCCAATGCGTGGGGCCCTCAGGGTATGTCCTACTGACAGCTTAGGCCCAGTCCGTGTGGGTCTCTGCTGTCTGCAGTGCCGCTTGGCCGCTCCTGGGTAGCCGCGGTAACATCCAAGCAGGCCCAGCTCTCAGCGGCCACCCCCAGGACGTTCGGACTTCAGCGGTGCTGAGAGGACTGGGCGCCGCATCTTGTGGCTCTGGGCGTCACCATCTTTGTGTTGGCGTGATGGTGAATTTGCATATTACTCTTTTATTAGGATTCTTTTCAGAGAGAAAGGGAGAGGGAGAGAGAGAAACATCACTGATGACAGAGAATGATGGATCGGCTGCCTTCTGCACGCCCCACACTGGGGATGGAGCCCACAACCCGGGCATGTGTCCTGACCAGGAATCAAACCATGACCTCCTGGTTCCTAGTTACACACTCAACCACTGAGCCACATTTTTTTGAAACCTGCTTTTTACTTAACATTGGGAACTTCCCTCCCCCACCAATTATTCTTCAGCGTAAGGTTGGATTTCTGTGGAATAGTCCACTGTAAGGACACAATGGCTTACTGACTGTTCTCTACATGGGGTTATGGGATGATTTCACTTGTCCCGTGGTACCTCAGGTATGAAGTCCATTTGGTGTGTTCCTGTGCGCATCCTTGCACACATGCCCACTTGCTGGAATAAGTTCCTTCTCACAGGAACTAAGCAGAGGTTCCTGCAGAACTTGACTCCCACATAAAATTTGGTCC
The DNA here is from genome assembly GCF_014108235.1 of Myotis myotis. NCBI lineage: Eukaryota > Metazoa > Chordata > Mammalia > Chiroptera > Vespertilionidae > Myotis > Myotis myotis. The sequence continues at coordinate 130,136,803 of NW_023416346.1, read as the reverse complement.
TAAGTGTGGGCCGGCAGAAGCCCCCACCCCCATTGGCCTTTTGGCAGCTTCATTCCTCACAGCAGCCCCATCTGACAAGCTCCCCCTTAGCTGGCCAGCTTCTTCCAGTCAGTAGTGACCTCCACCTTCTACTCCATCTCGCTCACAATATCCTGGTTGTATTGTAAATCAGCGAGATAGATAGGAGACACCTTAATGAGCCAATTAATTAGGAGTCTTTATTCGCGCAGACCCAGAGGGCTATGTTTCCCAAATCTCTGAGCAAACACAAGGAGGAAGTTCTCTCTGTTTATACCTTTTTGAGCTCTTTGTCTGCAGATTTCACAGAGAGCTCTCTGTAGGTTATTGTTATAAGGTTACAAGTTTGTGACCTTGAATACATAGTGAACTAACACTTGGCATAAGAATATGGGAATTCATATCAATATCAGTACTAGCCTGTTACGTCAGATGGCTAGCTTGCAAGGTCAGACACCTAAGTTTTTTATCTTTTTCTATTATTCAAACTAAAACAGTTATTTTACAGAATAAGGGACTATCTAAAAATAACAGAGTTGACCTACAGAATAAGAGACTGTCTAAGAATAACAGAGTAGTTCAAACAGCAGTTTCAAACAGCAGCTTTCCAAAGGAGAAATTACTATGCTTCACCGTCACCCGAGGTGCAGCGGGAAGGCCATTGCCTGCAGCTCAAGGGGCCTCCCTAACGTGCTGGCTATCACTGGGCTTTGATAGCAACCTCGCCCGTGCGGGGCCACTGCTGCTGACGCCGGCTCGGATGTGTTGTCATTGCTGTTTGTTTGTTTGTTTATTTGAATTCTCACCCGAGGTATTTTTCCATTGATTTTTAGAGAGAGCGGAAGAGAGAGGGAAAGACAGAGAGAAACATTGATGTGAGAGAAACACATCAACTGGTTGCCTCCTGCAAGAGCCCCGACCAGGGCCCGGGCTGGGAGGAGCCTACAACCAAGGTACGTGCCCTTGACTGGAATCGAACCCAGGACCCTTCGGTCCGCAGGCCGACGCTCTATGCATTGAGGCACGCCGGCCGGTGTCATTGCTGTTTGCACGGTCATTTCATCCGGGAGGTGTGGGAGAGACCATTTCTAGGGGAGGGGAGAGGGAGTGGTTAGGACACCCGGCTGCTGTCAAACAGACCTTGAGGACTCCATGGTCCGCACTGAGTACAGCCCGCTCGGGAATCAGGCAGAAAGGGTGCCTGATGAGGAACAGAGAAAGCCTGGTGGTCAGTGGGGATTGGATGCTGGCATGTGTTCCGCACCCGGCAACAGAACTCTGCTGGCCAGGACAACGGGGGTGGAATGTGGCCGTGGACTGGAGGCTGAGGAGAGGGCTTGGAGTCGTGTGCCAGGCCCTCGTGTGGCTGAGGCCCGTGTGGCTGAGGCCCGTGTGGCTGAGGCCCCTGTGGCTGGTCCCACATAGCCAGGAGCTGTCCGGAGGACGCCCAGAGGAGCCAGAGGACGCCCAGAGGAGCCCCGTGTGTGTCGGCAGCGCTGCCTGACCTGCTAGTCGCCGTTCCTAGACACTCACTCCCTCAGAGACACATCCCTGGTCAGTGGGGCCCAGCCTGTTGGTTTTATTTCATGGGGGTAAAGTGGGAATAACTCAACAATTATCATGTCACTGTCAGGATTGCCCAATGAGGAACACACAAGGCCAAAAGGGGTGAGGGATCTTGAATGTATTGGGTCACCTGGAGACCACATGGGCTGAGCCCCAAATGGCACCATCCTTAGCGACAGGCAGTCAGAGGGTTAAAGGACTCTAGGCTTTAAAGGGTCCATGTCCTGGGAAGGCCCAGATGAGAAAGATAATGGTCTTACCAGTGGGATGTGGTCTTACCAGTGGGATGTGGTCTTACCAGTGGGATGTGGTCTAAGCGGGAGGGAAGGCCTGTTGTGAAGTGTCCTAAAGGGCAGATCCCAGGGGACAGGTTTCAATCCAATGATTTGATCAGACTGAACGGTCACCTTTTTTAAGCGTACAGTGAAGTGTCACTAGGGACCTTCACAATGTTGTGCTACCGTCACCACCATCATCTCCAGAACTTTTGCACCTCCCCAAACGGAAACTGTGCCATTGACCACTACATCCCCTCTGCTCCCCAGCCCCTGGCTCCCACAGTGGCTTTCTGTCGCTGAGTGTGGCTGCTCTAGGGGCCACATAGAGGTGAAATGATGCAGGTTTGTCTTTGTGTTGCTGGCTCGCTTCACTCGGTAGAATGTCCTCAAGGCTGGATGATATCCCACGGTATGGGCGGCCCACATGCTGACTGTGCACTCACCCATGATGAATATTGGGGTGTTTCCACCTCCTGGCTGTGGTGAAGAACGCTGCTATGAACATGGGGGTGCAACTATCTGCTAGCGTCCCTCCTTTACCCTTGGTCGGGGTATTAATCCGGAGCTGGCATTGCTGACTCTTGGGAGCATGAAAAAAAATATATTTTTATTAATTTCAGAGAGAAAGGGAGAGAGAGATAGAAACCTCAATGATGAGAGAGAATCATGGATCTGCTGCCTCCTGCACACCCCACACTGGGGATCAAGTCCACACCGGGGCATGTGCCCTGACTGGAAATGGAAACCCTGACCTCCTGGTTCATAGGTCAATGCTCAACCACACCGGCTGGGCTGTAGCCAATGTTAATTGTGTCTTTCACAAATGCCCAGAGTGGAACTGCCTGTTAGAAGGTCTGTACATATTTTGATTGACTTTAGAGACAGAGAGAGAGGGCGAGAGCGAAACATCGATTTGCTGTTCCACTGACTGATGGATTCATTGGTTGATTCTTGCATGTGCCCTGAGCAGGGATTGAGGCCGGCAACCTTGGCCTATTGGGAAGACGCTCTAACCACTTAGCGAACCCTGCCAGGGCGAAAGTCTGAATATTTGAAGGCTTTCAGTAAATGTTGCCCACGGACCCTTCGCCAGCCGAGCATGGGGGTCCCAAGTGTCTCCATTCTGGAATATGGCATCTCCCTCTCCAATATAGCGCCGCTCACCCCCGGGGGGCCGTTCAGGCCATGGGTCCCACCCCATGACGCCCTCTATTGGTTTGCAGATCCCCTGGATACACGGCCATGGCCTTTTTTGTCAGTCCCAATTGCCAGGCAGCGAGTTTCGCCTTCAACATTCTGGGATGGATGTTCTCCATGACCTGCATGGGCCTGGCCGAGTGGCGGGTGTGGTACATGGAGAGCAGCTCCGCCCCGTCCCGGGGGCTGGCCTGCATTGGGATGTGGAAGGTCTGCACTTACCAGTCCGCCAACCTCCACAGCAGAAAAATAGAGTGTCACCGCTACAGCTACAGTGACACCGACCTGCCGCTCGACATCCGCATCGCTCAGAACCTGCTGCTGGCCGCCAGCCTGCTCGGGCTCCTGGGGAAAGCGCTCACGGTCACGGGCCTGCTGAGAGTGTACGCGGGACAGCTGCAGAAGAACACCACCAGCAATCTGTTCTGCGCTTCCGGAGTCCTGAGCATCATAGCGGGTGCGTTTATCCTCACTGCTGTGACCTGGAACTACCACTCCGTGATGAATGAAGAGGGCATACGCTTCCCGCCTTCCTTCCACATCCCCTTCAGGCCGGACCGGCAGGAGATGGGCAGTGCCGTGCCTATGGCGGTTCTGGCTGCCTTCCTCATGCTGTTGAGTGGGCTGCTGACCATCTCCTTCCAGCTGCCCCCCAACATCCGTGTGTACCCCGAAGTCTCGCAAGTGTGAAATTCCCGGTTGCATAGCTTTGGGAATCCATGAGAGCCGCTTATGGGGGTGCAGTGTTATCAGGATGCTCTATGAAATAGTTCCAAGGCAAAGGTCATTCTGGGCAGAAAGTGGCCATTGGCTTCTATGTCCAAATTGGGCTCATTGGTTAAGGAACTTTCATTAAAAATAATTCCAAATAAACCCACTGTCTACCTGTCTTACTGAATCTGGATTTCAATTAGTATTGGGTAAATAATCAATGCTAGACACCTACTGTGTGGAAATGAGAGTTGCTGGGACTCTCACAGCTCCCTCTCAAACGCCCACTAAAAACAACCGGCCTGACCTTCCACGGCGTGGCCCTAACACCTCTCCGCCACGTGCAAGTCCCCACATGTGCAAGAGCAGAACAGCGGAAGGAATCCCCCTTCCACTACCAGACTCAGCAGTTACCGCGGAGTGGCCACATTCGCTTTCTCTCTCCTTCCTTCCCTTCTTTTCATCTATTATTCTTTCTCCAAAGAACTTAAATGCAAACCCCAGACTTCACGTTCCTTCATCCCTATGCACTTCAAATTATTCTCTAAAAAAAGGACATTTCCACCCTAACCGGTTTGACTCAGTGGATAGAGCGTCGGCCTGCGGACTGAATGGTCCCAGGTTCGATTCCTGCCAAGGGCATGTGCCTTGGTTTTGGGCACATCCCCAGTAGGGGGTGTGCAGGAGGCAGCTGATCGATGTTTCTCTCTCATCGATGTTTCAAACTCTCTATCCCTCTCCCTTCCTCTCTGTAAAAAATCAATAAAATATATATATATTTAAAAAAGGACATTTCTTTGCATAACCATAGTATATCTTTAAAGTTAACAACTATTCCTTTTTTTAAAATAAATCTTTATTGTTTAGATTATTACAGTTGTTCCCCTTTTTTCTCCCCATAGCTCCCCTCCACCCGGTTCCCACCTTACCCAATGCCCTTACCCCGCCCCCCCACATCACCTTCATCCATAGGTGTTCAATTTTTGTCCAGTCTCTTCCTGCACCCCCACACCCTTTCCCCTGAGAATTGTCAATCCACCCCCTTTCTTATGCCCCTGATCCTATTACATTCACCAGTTATTCTGTTCATCAGATTTTTTATTCACTTGATTTTTAGATTCACTTGTTGATAGATATGTATTTGTTGTCACTTTGTTGTTCATAATTTTTATCTTTACCTTTTTCTTCTTCCTCTTAGAGAATACCCTTCAGCATTTCATATAATGCTGGTTTGGTGGTGATGAACTCCTTTAGCTTTTTCTTATCTGTTAAGCTCTTTATCTGACCTTGAATTCTAAATGATAGCTTTGCTGGGTAGAGTAATATTGGTTGTAGGTTCTTGCTATTCATCACTTTGATATTTCTTGCCACTCCCTTCTGGCCTGCATAGTTTCTGTTGAGAATCAGCTGACAGTCCTATGGGTACTCCCTTGTAGGTAACTAACTGTTTTTCTCTTGCTGCTTTTAATATTCTCTCTTGCCTTTTGCCCTTGGCATTTTAATTATGATGTGTCTTGGTGTGGTCCTCTTTGGATTCCTTTTGTTTGGGGTTCTCTGCACTCCTGGACTTGTAAGTCTATTTCTTTCACCAGGTAGGGGAAGTTTTCTGTCATTATTCTTCAAATAGGTTTTCAATATCTTGCTCTCTCTCTTCTTGTGACACCCTCATAATTCAGATGTTGGTACACTTGAAGTTGTCTCAGAGGCTCCTTACACTATCTTCATATGTTTTGGATTCTTTTTTCTTTTTTCTTTTCAGTTGGTGTTTTTTGCTTCTTGTATTTCAAATATTTGATTGATTCTTGGGATCCTCTCATCTGCTGTTGGATCTCTGTATATTATTCTTTATTTCAGGCATGTATGCTTAATTTCTAATTGGTCCTTTTCAATATCCTTGAAGGTCTCACTAAATTTCTCAGAGGTTTCTAGAAGATTCTTAAGTAACCTTAGTAACCATGGTTTTGAACTCTATATCCAGTAGTTTGCTTTCCTCCATTTCTTTCATTTGTGACATGTTTCTTTGTCTCCACATTTTGGCTGCTTTCCCTGTGTTGATAGAGTGGGCCTTAGTGTGCTTGGTGTCCTATAGGGCCCAGTGGCTCAAGCCTCCTAATTACCTGAGGTGGATACTTTTGGTGCACCCCTTTGTGGCTGTGTGCACATCTTGTTGTAGTTAAGCATG